>NC_092866.1:18183105-18210941 GCF_032062135.1 Pyxicephalus adspersus | reverse complement strand
TTTTTTTTTTATTTATTTAAAGGCTGATATATTTTATCCTATTTTTATAAAACTATCTCAGACATGACACATAGAAATCATAACTATAATAAAAATAAAATAGTATCTCGGTAAAATAAAGATTTAGGTTCCAAGATTTTAAAGTCCAAATCAAACTTTAAAAAGGTTATTTTTGGATAAAGTGAGGAAGAATTATAAGTAACCTGTTTTAGATTCCTGTCCTTGTGACAGTACAGAAATTAGGGTCATTGGGAGAGGAAAGCACAAACAGCAAAAAAAAACAGCATGATATTGGAACAGGAAATACATTTTTTTCAAATGTTTTAAATATGGCAATATAAAAACTGGAAAGCAATAAATGGTTGATTGTCCGAGCAACTTGTGTGTAAAACACGTGCCAGATGGTTCTTTCCTGTATGTTTGTTCTCAACAATAACATTTTATTCCATTCTGGATTTTTTTTTTTACGGTGCAGTTGGCTACTTTTTGTTGTGGTCATGCTGGGGAAAGCTGGGGTTGATGGTCTTAAGAAGCTTCTGTTCACTATTTGCACCTATGGTGTAGGGTTCATCGGTCATCATGGTGTTTAGCAGCCCATATGTGGCGTGCAATAAAAGAATAACAGAGTTTTCTGGTGCTAACACTAAAGTTACCTAAGAGTTAATCTTTTTAGCAAATTAATTTGAAAAACATGGAATATTGAATACATGTATTGTGGTTGTACTGGTGGATTTGTTTAAACAGTTTAGTCTGTGCCCTTGTGAACATCTTGTGGCCTCCTTCCCACATTTGTTGGGGTGGGAGTAACCTGATATGAAGAAAGTTGTGGTTGCTCATGCCCGGACTGATCATGGGAAGAAAAGCAGATGGTAATATACAAAATATATTTTCAAAACAATTAGTGTATGTTTTACAGTTGACAGTATAGATTAGCTGTTTGGTCAAAATGAGCTAGTAATGGTCATGTAACAATCTGATTGGTTGAGATCAGTTTGTAATTCTTAACTACGAATATCATAGAACTGAACCTCAGGCACGTTGTCTTGGTGTCACCTTTGACTCGGCCCTCTCATTTACCCCCCATATTAAGAACATTTCCAGGTCCTGTCACTTTCACCTACGCAACATCTCCAAAATCCGCCCCTACCTGTCCCCTGAGACCACCAAACTCCTTGTACATGTTCTCATCATCTCCCGTCTGGACTACTGTAACATTCTTCTCGCTGGTATTCCACTAACCCGACTCTCTCCTCTACAATCTATAATGAATGCTGCAGCCAGACTCATCCATCCTACCCACCGCTCCTCTTCCGCTGCATCTCTTTGTAGTTCTCTCCATTGGCTTCCATTTCACCTTAGAATCAAATTTAAGCTCCTGTGCTTTGCCTTCAAATCCCTACACAGTTATTGTCCCACTTACATTTCTGACATGGTTAAAAAATACTCCCCCTGCCGCTCTCTCCGCTCCTCCAATGACCTACTACTGACTTCCTCACTTATAACCTCATCACACGCACGGTTACAAGACTTCTCTAGAGCTGCGCGAACTCTCTGGAATGGTCTTCCTCATCCTATTCGGCTTGCTCCTACTTTCTTTTGCTCATTTAAAAAAGTGCTCAAAACCCATTTTTTCAAACTTGACTACCCGTCTTCTTCTGTCAATTGAAACTGCCACTACTTCCCACCACTACATATCTCCCATCCTATTCTGTGTGAAATTCCCTCACCTACTAGATTGTAAGCTCTTCAGGGTGGGGTCCTCTCCTCCTGTATCACTGCCTGTATTAGTCTGTCATTTGCAATCCCTATTTATTGTACAGCGCTGCGTAATATGTTGGCGCTAAATAAATCCTGTTTATTAATAATAATAATAATAATAATAATAATAATCTGACATTTTCTGGAAACGTGTGGAGAAGTGTTAGCTTTCTCCCTGCCTGACTCTTCCCCTCCCTGGGGTAAACCCGAGCCGCGTGATCTTGCAGTTGGAGCCGTTGCTTTTTTGGACCATTGTACACATCCAGTACACAATTTTACTTTTAATTAAGCAGCACCTAAATGTTATTCTTTAACTCATCCTCCCACAAATACCTCTACCTACTCATAGTGGGGGGGTTGGATGTAGTTTTCACTTTACATGCAGTTTGAAAAAGTCTTAACAGAGCAGCAGCAAGTGAAATTTTATTGACTGCAATGTAGCCAATTAACTGTGTACTGTACTCTATGCCAACTTTTTATTATGCTGACTGCTGTTTTTGTGGTGTTATTGTATTGTTATATTGATGACCTTTGTATGTTGAGTGATTATTTAAGGTTTTCCCAAGCTTGTAAATGAATGACATAAATATATCTAATAGCTGCTGTATTAACAAATTGGATAACATGGGAAACCTTTCACGGCATATGTAGTAACCACTTATTTTGTTCAATTAAAAATTGTGCATTATTAAAGTATGCAAAGAGTTATTAGGTAAACTCCCAATAAAGCCTGCACATTAGCTAAAAGATTAAATGAGGATAGCCACAAGAACTGCTGTGATTTAACAAACAGGTTTACCCAGTAAGCCAAAGAATCCAGTAACCAACCAGAATAAATTCCACCCTGACACGCTTTCCATAAACTAAAAGCTTATTAGTGGCTGTAGAATAAAAGAAGTTTGTGTCTCCCTATCATTATCATGGTGGAGTGCAAGGTAACTAGTTAGCAAGTGTTGTTCATCAGTGCAGCATGAACACATTTTAAAAATTGTCTTGTGTCTTCTGTATTGCCCTGGACAACAGCTTTGCTGTATCACCCAGATTCTTCCATGATAGTCTACCTTCTCCAGTCTTGGAGGGCTTTTGTAAATTGGGCCTATTGAAACTTCTACCATTCTTTTCTTCTATACTATACAGGTGATGCTAGCTCATCATCCAATCAACAAAGTGATTACACCACACAGGTTATCTATCATACATTGTGGCCATGAAGTCTAAATCAATAATGAGCAATAGGTGATGTTGGAGCAAATGAGTTCATTATAGACATCACTGTCCTGAATTTTGGTGAGGAAAAGCAGAAGACTCCCTTCTGTATCCTTACAATTAGAAAACTACAGTGGTCATTCCCAACAAAAGTTTTCTATTCCGGGATGTGGGATCATTAAACAATTTTGGGGGATCCCTCTACAGATGTGATTACGTTGGGTGATGAAAATCTATATTCTGTATAGGGCTTAAATGCCAGGAGTCAAGGATGTAAATGTACTAAATAAATACAAATGAAATCATATTCACTCTTTAACGTGAGTAATGTACCAAATCATGAGTAGGGGAAATTAAACTAAGTTACGTAAGTATTCAATTTACAGTGAACAACCTCCACTCAATCAGTAAATTACCCAAAATGGATAGAATTGCAAATATTTTATCTGTATTTATTCTGTGTCAGTTGGCTAGAGTTCAGCTTAATGTAATACATTTAGTTTATGTTTTATTTACATAGAACTTAGCAGCGTTCTTCTCTGCTTGTTTTCTTCTAGCCAGAGTGTAAATGTTGCCATGGCCGGAGATTGTAGTGTGGTTATTTATAATTTTCTGGCTCAGTATTATTATAGTTTAGAAAAAAAATCTTCCACTTCCTCTTTCAGCCTGTAACATAATGACATATTAGTCACCAACTGCACTTTAAAGGTGTGTTTCAATAGTTAAAATGATGCTATAAAAGATCTGTAAAAGTCAGCTGGGAAATGCAAGTTGATGCCAAATGTTCTTCAAAATGACACGTGGAGAGCACAGATGAATGGAGAGCTCTGGGAAAAGGCTGGAGATGTATTCCTCAAAATATAAACACTTATTTAAAATTAATTTTAGGACTTCTTTATATTAAAATCAGCCTATGATTTTAGTCATCTCTTTTTTCATCATCATCGCCGTCATCATCATCATCATCATCTCTGTATTGTGAAATTACATTAACATGGTAAACCTTTAGTGATTAGATCTCCCCTACATTAAATATTTTTATTCAAAAGTTTTAAATACCTAATTATCAAACTTTCATTGCTGTCTCTGTCCCCAGGAATTAAAAATCACCCTCCATAAGCCTTGGTGAAGATCCTGTTGTCGATGAAATTTAAAATGAGGAAAAGTTGTCTTCTGAACAGGGACAAAGGGGAAATTATCCAATAGGAAAAGAATTTTGGGTAGCAGAAGCTCACCACACCCCAAGTTCTGCTTTAATGCACAACTCAATTTAAAATATTCAAAACTTATATAAATAAAAGTTAATAATATTATTATTAATAATAATAATAATAATAATAATAATAATATTTACTATTTAATTAGAGCCAATCATATACAAAAATAAAAATGTTTCATTACCCAGTTGACTGCCAGACATGTGTTTCCTGTGTTATTGTTATTGCAAAGGTTGAGAAAAATAAATCAATGGCATAGGCTTGTTGAACAAAACAAAAAAACAGCTGGACCCTCCAACCTCATAAAGTCGAAGTGACCCACATAAAAGTAAAGGGCCCTTTATTGCATTACCATAGGGCATATTGTGCATTAGAGCAGAACTAAACCCTCATTGCTTACCTGTCCCTGTACCCTCTTCCGGTATATTTCTGGGAAATCTATCAATCCTGGAATGGATTTCTTAAAAATTATTTCCTATTAGTTTGCAAATGTTTTCAATTCTGGACCAAATCCATTCCATGATGACTGGATCATCCAGGTTCTCCCATGATAGCCTTTCTGTTCTAATATGTACACACATTCTGTCTCAAATGACAAGAATTGCATGACCAGGGTACAGTATAAGAAGTCCTTGCTGCCAGACCAATCCATTCTACCACCCACAAACCCATTTTACCAATAAAGACACTTACACTTTGTATTGGAAAAAATTGGCCAGAGCGGCCCTGTTTATTAACACCATGTTCCATTTTACAACATACAATTTTTAGGCCCCAACAAGACCCTTCCTTTTTCAACATCAGATAACAATGGAACAACACTCCCCATAGGTCTATGAAGAACACCACTCCTCCATCATCTTCCCGTTTTGATCCACCGGCAGGCCCCCAGCCGCCCATCCGCCGGCCCGGGGCAGTTAGCGGATCTCCCACCAATAACTTCGCCTCCACAACAACCAGGTGTCATGCAAGGCCCATATTACTGTACCGAAACCCCAACCTTTTTGTTTCCATTACCCCACCTCTAATTTTCATAGACCCAAAACAACCACATGCCAACTGCCTCAAACTTGAAACCTTAAGTTTGCGAGCACCGCCGCACCCTGACCGCCTGTTCCAACGCCTCGCCCAAACTTAGAAGCCACAAGTCAGTGCCCACCGCATTAAGGTGGACCCCGTCACCCCGGAGAATTAACCCCGGCTCTGATTCCAACTCCCGATGACGCACCACCAGGCCCCCAATCCTTACTAAAAACCTTCCCACCTCTTTGTTAACCTTAATCCGGGCCTTGTTAAGCCGTTCCACTGAGCGAGCCTGTCTCCATGTCAACCGCACCACCATCTCTGACAATAATAAAGTCCTAGGAAATGCCTCCCTCAAACGCAAACAATCAAATTTAATGTCTCTAATCAACTCCAGCATGGGGCGAACCCCCAAATCATTCCCCCCCACATGCAGCAGTAACACATCGGGAGCCCTGTCCAGACTGGCAAACCTGCTAACCTCAGGAACCACCCTCCTCCATTGCATACCTGGGATCCCGATCCATCAAACCCTCGCCACTTCCCTCTGTAAACCCAACTGCCGCCCATTCAGCCGCATATCCGCCCTTCTGGTCCCCCAATACACGAAAGAGTGGCCCAGGATCCACACCAAACATGTCGACCCATCTGCAACAAAAGAAAGAAACGCAAATAGTATAACAATGCATAGGCAGCAACGCGTACCTGCCCCTCCCCCCCAAGCCTTACCGAACCACTTACAACAGATGGGGCCGAACATACAGACGGAAACGATGGGATTCCCACCGGCCAATCCTCTTGATTGCCTCTTGCCCCAGTCCCCACCTGGCTGCCTCCGTGGCTGCTCCAATCTTAAAAGAATGGGCGGCATACTCACCGGGATCGCGGCCCGAAGCCATCACACATCTTCGGAAAACCGACACGAATTGGAACCTAGTCACCAATGATGCATCCTCGTGAATAAACAAAGGACCGTTCCCCCCTGGCCGCACTGCAAGGTACTCACCCATGACCCGAACGGGGCACAACTCTGTACCCCGCAGCCCCCGCAGCACTAAACACGCACCTTTACCCGCCTGGTCTGTTTTTGACCTCCGAATCCAAACCAGCACCTTGTCCCCAGTTAACCGCACATCCCCCAACTGCAGACCCCCTTGTTTTGATTTGGACTGACAGACCACCTCGCTCAAACGCAAAGCAGCAAAAAATGACACCACAAACACCGCCTTGAACAACACTGCTTCAAATCCACTAAAACACACCGACCCCAGCCTACCGCAAATGTCTACTAGCATCTCAAACGACACGGCCGCCTACCATCCCTCCGGGCACTGCCCTTCCTATAGCCCTTCATGGCCTGGCGAAGAGCAAAACATTTTGTACCATCAACCCAGCCCAACAGTTTAAACAAAAAGGCCAAGGCCGACAATTTCCTGTCCATAGCACAACTAGACACCCCTTTCTTTAGGTTATACAACAAAAATAACAGAACCGCCTCCTCATCCCCCTTATAATCCACCCAACGTCCCTCAGTCCCTGCGAATCCAAACCACTCCTTACAAACGCCTCCATACGCCTTCCAAGTTCCTAGGGACACCGAATTCTTGATCAGCCCAACAAGGGCCCCCAGACCACTGACCACACCGCCTCCGGACAAGGGGACCCCCTCTCCTCTGCTTCCGGAGCCACTTCTCGAAACCGCTTCCACTGAAAACGAGAAAGGGAATCCGCAATTACATTCTCGCATCCTGGAACGTGCACTGCCCTTAAATATATATTTAACTGTAAACACAGCAAAACCAAATGTTGTAGCAGACAAACAACCTGAGGAGAGGACGCGGAGTTATTATTAATCACCTCCACCACCCCCATGTTGTCGCAGTGAAAACGCACCTTCCGGTCCCGCAGCAACGGTCCCCACAACGTTAAAGCAACCACAATGGGAAAAAGTTCGAGTAAAACCAAGTTTTTACACAAGCTCAAACGCTGCCACTCACTAGGCCACTCCCCCGCACTCCAGCGACCTGCAAAATAAGCCCCATAACCCGAAGACCCGGCTGCATCGGTCCACAGGTCTAAAGCCCCATTGTCCACTGGAGAGTCTAGCCACAATGATCGACCATTATAATGTTCTAAGAACCGCCGCCATACACCTAAATCACCTTTTAACACACGAGTAATCCTAATAAAATGCTCCGGCCTACGCACTCCCACCGTAGCCGCCGACAATCTTCTGCTAAAAACTCTCTCCATGGGCATAATCCGACACGCAAAATTAAGCTTACCCAAAAGAGACTGCAATTCCCTTAAACGCATCTTCTCCATACAACAGGCCCTTTCCACCTCCCCCTTTAGCGCCACCAATTTGTCCTCAGGTAACCTACATTCCATACGAACTGAATCCAAGACTATACCCAAAAAGGACAATTCTGTAACCGGACCAACGGTTTTATCGCGAGCCAACGGCACACCAAACTGCTCAGCCACATGTTCTAATGTGCCCAGTAGGTTCGCACAAACTAAAGAATCCCTGGGCCCCACACACAAAAAATCGTCCAAGTAATGAATAATAGACCTGCAACCAGACACATCCTTCACAACCCACTCAAGAAAGGAACTAAACAATTCAAACAAGAAACATGACAAAGAGCAACCCATTGGCAAACATTTGTCAACATAATAGGCCCCCTCCCAACAACAACCCAACAACCAAAAACTGTCCGGATGGACTGGCAACAAGCGAAATGCAGATTCAATATCAGCCTTTCCCATCAAACAACCCCTCCCCGCCCGCCTGACCAACCCAACCGCCACATCAAACGAGGTATAAGCAACCCTGCAAAGGTCAGGAGCAATACCATCATTAACAGACTCACCTTTGGGATAAGACAAGTGGTGAATCATCCTAAACAGGTTTGGCTCCCGCTTAGGAACCACCCCCAAAGGTGACACAACCAGATTTGACAAAGGTAACGTCCCAAAAGGCCCTGCCATGCGACCCAGAAAAACTTCCTTCTGCAATTTTGCCGTGACAACCTCCGGATAATCCAATGCCGACCTCAAATTCCTTCCTACCCTGTGTATACTCACCAAATCACAGGGGATCCAGAAACCTTCTTTAAAACCCACCTCCAACGCTCTAGCCGCCGTCCCATTCGGGTATCTATCTAGAAAAGGGGACATGCTTTCCACCCTCACCGGAGTCGTCCCTTTTTCCTGCAAGCTCTGCTGTACGCCCTTTTCCCCTGGCCAAACAACGGGCTCCTGAATGTGCTCCTCCACAACTGGAACATTCGTGCTTGAACCGGCAAGTGGGTCCAAACTTACAGGTCCCTTCATTAAACAACCAGCACAGGCCTTTTTTCTTACCTGCCAGGGATCCTGCTGCACCTGAACCCCCGGCGCCTCCAAGAAAAGACTGGTGAGACATCCTCGCTGACGTCATCAACCGCATCCACAAGCTGAAGTCCTTGTGGTCCCAACGCATTCCCGGTCTCATTGCCTTCCGCTGCCGAAACTGCTCATCGTATCTAAGCCAAGCGATGCCCCCATAAACCCTGTAGGCCTCACTAATAGCATCAAGGTAGCAGAAAAGCGCCAAACAATTCTCCGGCGCCCTTTCCCCCACAATACTGGCCAAAATTGCGAACGCCTGCAACCAATTTTGAAAAGTCCTCGGAATCAAACGCCACCCCACTCTTTCCTCGCCGGACCGCTTATTCTCACCTGGCTTCAAATCTCGCCCCCCAAAACGCTCCACCGGCAACAAAGAAAATATTTCCACATAATCCCCCTTTTCCCTAGTGTCTTGTGCTAAATGAGCGCCTAATGGGCTCTCAAAACACACATAAACCTCACCTTTTGCCCCATCAGCTACCCCGTGACTACTCACCTCTCCACTGCCGTCCTTCCGTCCTTCAACAACCACCCCAGGGGGAGCTGCACCCAAACTGTCACCTGTATTCACAGACCCCGGGGTGGATAAACCGCTGTCCACCCTCGGTGCCTGCTCCACCCCCTCAACAGACCCTCTCTCACCCTGCACCCCACTGGTGTCTTCACCATGCCCAAAAAACCCGCTGGCAGCCCCTCCAGCCCCCAAATTGTATCAATAACTCCCGTAACCCCTTCAGCAGTTCCCCCCCCGGGTTCCCCCTTCAGGGCCACGAGCATCCAGACCCTTGCTGGTCCCCCTATACCTTGCCACATCCCCCACATGCATCGCATTAGAAACATTACAATCAAACCCCCCTCCACCTCCCCCCATCCCCCAAACCGCCAGGTACTCACTGGGCTGCCGAGCCAGGTCCCTGCCCGCAGCCTCCGTACCGCTGCCCCGCCTTCTGGACGCCTCTTCCTCCGATTCCTGAAGCTCCCCTTCCGATAGGGCACCCTCCGCTCTGCTCCGGCATCCATCTTCACCCTCTTCCGGGCGCCGACAAGTAACATCAAATCCGGGCGCATCCTCTGACCCGGAATAACCTCCCTGGGCTGCTCCTCGTCCTTCCTGCCCAGGGCTCCGCCCACCGAGGCACGGGCCGGGGCCCACCTCCAACGATCTGCGTCGCCTCGCTCCTTGTCGGGACACCGCTGACACCGCGACTCCTTCCAGGGCTGGAACCCCGACCTCTTCTCCAGACCGGCCGGACCCCGTGCTCCTCCTGGCCTCTTCACCTCGCCGGGTGGTGCTGACACAGGTGAGCCTCCTCTCGTCCCTGCCCGCCGTTCCGCTGCAAATCACGTGCTGTGCGGACCGGCCCCGAGGCGATGCCCCGCGCTGCCGGTCCACCGAGGGGTCCCGCTGAAGATGAGGATTCCTCCCCGCTCCACCGCTGGTTTCTTTTGACCTCCTCTTCATCGGTGGAGCAGGAGGGGCCCTAGCGGGGCTCCTGCCGCGGCCCTGGACCCCGGGGGTCACACTGGGGCTTAAGCGCTCAGGGGGCCTTGACCGCCCCGACCCCGGCCAAAGCGGCTGACAGCTGGGCCTACAGCCACTCTGCTCCCCTAGACTCTGCAGCATTCCTCAGCTTTTCCATTAGGGCCTCCACCTCTGCCATTGCGCTTAGTCCCCTGACAATTTTGAAGTGCTGCCCCCCACCCCTCAGGGGCTCCTTTTAACTCTTTTCCCTTCCCTTACCCTCCCCTTTAACCTCCAATCATACTCTTTAATTTTCCCGCACTTTTCTCGCTATTTTTTTTTTTTTGAACTTTTAACCTCACTGCTCAGCCTTCCCTCCTCCCCCTGTCATGAGGCCCTCCGCTCAAATTCTTTTGCTTCAGGCCTGCTGGAGTGTTATTTCAAGTGTATGCAAAGGCAACACTTCTTTAGTTTTTTGGTAGAGGGAAAGGTTAAATCAGGTTTTTTTTTCTGTCAATGTCATCCTACTTGCCTTCACTTCCTATTTTGTAGATTTATCTAGAGGTAAAGAAAAATATGTAAAAAAAAAAAAAAAAAAGGGGAACACCCCTCTTACTAGATGCTACTAGAAAACATATCCCCATTGGAAGATTTCCTCTCCCCCCACTCTCAATATATTCTGAAATGTACAAATTGCAAAGTTTCAGTGACAAGGGGCACCAGGACACATCTACACCCTTCATTTCTGTATCCAAAACTAACAAAAAAGAAGTTTTCATCCCATTTCAGTCTGAAGAAGATATAATTGTCAGTAAGTCATTTAAAATCATTAAACTACAGAATGTAGGTATGGGAAACCTGGGTCCCAGTCTGATATCATGATTTGTGGTGTGTATTGAAATACAGAATGCTCTACTAGGCAATAGAATACCCGAAAATCATTAATGCCAATATTTCTGTAGGCCAACCAGTATTTTGAGCCCTGATGAAAGTATTAAGAAAATGCTTTGACTATTTGAGGTATTTGCTGTGTAATTCCAAAGTTCTTGTGGTGGTGTTTCCAGTTGGCAGAGTTTGACTTTCCCTTTTTTGCAGCAAATACCAGGAGACTCAAATTTAAACTTCCTGGCTTAACAGTAACTACAAAACATTTTCATTTTTCCGATGGTAACACTTGCATGCTGTGAGTAGTCTATGTGGATCATAGTGGAATCCTTCCAATGCTAAGCTAAAATGTTGTGCAGTTCTTGATCGTCTGGCTCTTTCTCTCATTTCGTGTACTTGGGTCCCACGCTGTTGTACTGTACAGATGGATGTAGTAGCTCTATCTCTGTTATCCTGTAGTCGAGTCTCATGCTGTTGTACTGTCTCTGAAACTCTAGATGTAGTAGCTCTTTCTCTCATTTCCTGTAGTCAGGTCTCATGCTGTTGTACTGTCTCTGAAGCTCTAGATGTAGTAGCTCTCTCGCACAGCATGGCAAGCTTTCTATTCTTGTCCTCTGAATTTTCATGTTTACGGTGTTGTTTCATTTTTTTGCCTTTGAGTGCACTTGGCCAATTGCCTTACGTTTTCTCAATGGCATTATTATAGGCCAGAAATTTGTAAAAGAATCGAAAAATAAGTATGTCAAAAAATAAACATACACACATACATACATACATACATACAAATATACCTCTGACATATACCACAGCGCTGTACAAAGCGGTGCACTCACATGAGTCTGAGTCATATATCTAGCAGGTTTGGTTAAAATGTGTTGATGCGTTTCCTAGTGATGACATACATACATACATCCAAATATAGCTCTGACATATAGCACAGTGCTGTACAAAGATGACTGGTGCACTCACATGGGTCTCAGTCATATGTATGGCAAGTTTGGTTGAAATGTCCCCATGAGTTTTTGAGTGATGGTGGAACATACACACATACATACATCCAATTTTATATATATAGATTTATATAGCTCTGACATATACCATATGCTGTAGAATGAAACACAGAGCTAGACCCATCAGTCTTTGTACAGAGGAGCTGACACTCTAATGTCCCCCCACATCAACGCTATTATTATACATTTATATACCTCTGACATACACCACAGCGCTGTACATCAGTGTACATCATCATGTCTAGCAAGTTTAGTTGAAAGGTCTCCATGCGTTTCCTAGTGATCACCAAATATGGCTCTGACATATAGCACAGTGCTGTACACATATCAATGGTGCAATCACATGAGTCTGAGTGATATGTCTAGCAAGTTTTGATAAAATGTCTTCATGCGTTTCCTAGTGATCACATACATACATACATACATACATACAAATATAGCTCAGACATATACGTACTCCATGCGTTTTCAAGTGATGGTGGAACATACACACACACATACATGCATACAATTTTATATATAAAGATGTAGCTTTCTTTGACTTCCAAATACACCTATGGAAATGACTTGAATTATGGCAACCTGATGATATTCTGAACAATGTTATAATACAAAAATCTAATTTTGTGCCCAAATTTTGGACATTCTCTGCAATGGAGGTTTATTTTGTGCCTACAGGACTCATTCGGTTCCAAAGGGGTGTAGATGCTGCAGCTTTTCATATTACAACTCGAGATTGTGCCCAATTGTCTATTTAGAAAAAGTACTTATCTGCAATATTAACTAAATGACTTAAATCTTACAATTTAAAGTTGAATTATAGTTCCACAATTAAAACATGGCGAGCAGGCAGGATTTTTGTTGCAGAATGGTCAGGTGATGTTCCTTCTGCAATAAAACAGGGTAAATGCCGGTTGATTCTGCCAGTTACTTTCAGTTTCTTATTTCAGGTGGCAATGATTTGTAGGCTGATCTAGCCTGTGCAACATTGCCACCACAGCTCACACGCTTCCATTATTTTTACACCAGACAGCATGATTCTAAATATGTAATTGACAGTGTCTGTGGGGGTGGATTTCAATGCCGTGCTTGTGGGATTTCCCTAAAGAAACTCATGACACTCAGTGGCTCAGGGCCGAGCAGAGCAAAGGAAAAGGATTGCAATCATGTGACCTGCAGAGATAAAAAGTTATTTCTGCAACTTCTATTTATGCATTTTATGGATGTGATAAATAGTTTGTGTACTTAACTTGTACACTAAGAGAAAGCATATAGATCTGCAAACACCTTAATGTCAATTTTATATTTATTTCAATAGGATTCTGATATTACCCAATTGTCTGTTTTGCCCATTATGACACTTTTCTTAAAAGCTAGATGGCTGTATCCCATCATGTCATTCACTGTTTAGCCAATGCCATGGAACATCTCCCGAAGTTAAAACTTTAAAGTTTTTTTCTTGTTCCTTTGAGGAAATAACTAAACAATAAAGCTGTAGGATCTGCATGGCAGCCATGTAACTAACATTTTCAGGAAGTGGTAGGGAATGGTAGCTACATGTCACATTCCTGTTTAGTGCTTTTCGGTCAAATTGGTGCTAAGATAACACAAAAAGGTTAAAAAGAAGTCAAATGCTAAGAGGAAGTAGAGTTAAAATTCTTTGAAAATATTTGCACAATCATAAAATAGAAGTCCTAGTCTGAGGTTAGGATATACTAAAATTGGCAGTTTACATGAATAGGGGAGCTCAGAGTTTTAGCTTAACCCTTCCTACTGTTTGGCCCCTGTCCACCCACCCACACCATTGAAATTAACACACTAAGTCCATTGTGGGTAAAATGGCCAACCAGCTGTTTTATAACAACTTAAGGGTAGATCAACTTTTGCATATATTTAAAACATGTGTATGTCTTGAGCATAAAACACCAACCATCTATCAATGTATATAAATATAAATACCAATATATATATATATATATATATATACATGAATACTTCTATATACACACATGCCTAATCTATACCAATCATACACATCCAACCATTAACATTACAGCTTTAACATTTCCACATTGTCCTCCCTCTACTATCACCTATCCTTGAAAGCGTCTTCTACCCCCATTATCAAGCACTGGAGTCTGCTAAACCTTAACCTTATGTTTCCAGTCTCACCTCACTGCCTTGGGAACAATGCTATCCACCATGCAGCCTCCTCTCCCAACATAACCCATAAGTCACCCATTCTGTAACTTACTACCATTTTTTTGGGGGGCACCACACCTAAGATGGTTTCAACCACCGCTTCAGGGAAACTTGCATGCCACCCTTTAGGATCTGCCTCCTACCTCCTAAACAAATACACTTCTCCCCCCAACAATGTAGGGCAGGCAGGTGGGTCAACTCACTTCTCTTTCTTATCTGACCTTTGACCCCCACTTTCTCCCGTCATCTCCTTTTATACATCCCCTAACCCTCCTTCACCAACCTCCTGACCCAATCACCTTTTACTTCCAATATACCTCTTAATTCCATTTACTTCTAACTCCTCCCTTCTCAATCTTAACCTCTTAACTACTGTTCTCTGAGCCCCCCTTTTATTTCCCACCTTCCAACTAAAGTCCTCTGCCCCCCCCTCCCCCAATGTCAGGCTTATCTTTGCAACTGCTCTAAACAGGATTATTTCCATGTAGTGTTTATTGACTGCATATTTCCTTAATAATATTGGATGTTTCTATCAGTTTATATTACAATGATTTTATTCTATGATTCAGGTCCTTAGAAAGACTTCGATGCAACATAAATATTTCCTCTACTATAATGCTTTCTTTTGGTATGTACGATGTATGATTTTTGGAGAATGTGAAAAATTTACAGAATGTGCAAGATAGTATTGTTGGCATTGGATATAACAATATCACAGTATAAGAAGAGTATCCAGAAAAAAAATGTTCAGTCAGCTGTCTGCAGTGGCAAGCAGGAAGTTCACATGCAAAACATTGTATAAATATTATCATAATACCCATTGAGTAAAGACGAAGTTGCTGAACGTGCTGATAAATATATATCCAAGAATCGCAAAATAGCATAGGATGATTTGATTTGTGTAACTTCTGCAACAGGTGATGTCCCTTCTGCAATAAAACATGCTTACCTGCCTGTTCGCAATCCTGTTCTTTTATATTTAGCTTTAGACTGAAAGTAGAATCCCTGTTCAGGAGGCCTCATGTGGACATGAAGACTCTGGCAGTGGTGTGATTATATCAGGAAATGGGGTGGCAATATGGCTGGTTGTGGTGGGCTAGGACTACAGCATTGGATGCAGATGCATCACCTTACGGGAGTTATGTAGGGTTATATGTGATAGGGGAGTCATGTAAGTAAAAAAGGGCTCTGGAGATATTTAAATAGGGTTTGTGTGGAACAGCTAAGCTCTATTAATCAAAGTGCAGATTTATTGCTCTAGGGTTGCCAGTACACAGGTTCAAGCTGACTGGTGCAGTCCCCTAGACTCGTTTTTGGCCCAACTGGCCTCTTTCAAGTTGAAGTTTTATACTTTACTTTATACCTAACTGGATTATTTAAATTTACCCTTGATATGGCAGAATGGCTGCAACGCTCCCCTTTACATTCAGGCCCATTTGTTGAGGCCCATTTCAACCCTTCACATTGGAGTGGGTGGCATTGGACAGGCAGACAGAGATGGCATCCAATACTCTTGGGAAAGAAGCATTTGGTGCTCCTTTCCACTGTGGGCAGAAAAACAATCCTGCATTGTTGGCTTTCTATCTTTCCTTCCATAATCTACTTCTTTTTATTAAAACTTCAGCAATAATTTAAAATTGAGTAGGTTGAGGCTTCCTACCAATGTGATACAAAAACCCAACCCATCTTTAAAACTTGAGATAGTTTCATTGATACCTTCAACACCCCCATTAAAATTTACCTCCACAACTGTATCTATTATACTATGTGCTACCTAAAAGGTGATCCACCCATTATCAGGTTGTGTATGATCCATTTATATTTCCTAATCCCTATCTTGTAATCCACAACTGTGGACCACAAAATCTTAGCTCTTTCTAGTACTGATTTATATGTAGAACTTTGGTTTCATATACAATGTAATGCGCCTGGGCACACAAACCACAACCAACTCCAGGGTACACTTTTAACAAACTTTATTCCGTAATCCAGGTACAGGCTAAGGTCAAACACAAAAGATCAATCTGATCAGTGAGATACAAAAGGATGAGGCATAAGGCGTAGTCAGGGACAATCTGAAGTCAGGGCAGGTAGAGTTCATGCAAAGGCAATAATCAGACCGGGTCGCTGCTGGTAATAAGTCCGAGCTGATGACAAGACACAGGGAAAGACAACAGAGTTCAAAATGATAATCTAACATAACAGCACACCCAAGCACACTGTAACTGTAGGCTTTACCGGGTGCTAATGACAGGGTCTCATTAAATGGGCCACTTGTCCAATAACCTTGCGCCACCTGGAGCTATTAGATTGGAGGACTATACTAAACAATAAATCCCTTGTGGCCAATTTGGCCGCAGGGAATATAAACTATACATGTCCCGCCCCACGGCAAGGCAGCCGGCTGCCTCACCCCCTGGTAGTACAAGAGGCCTCTTACAGCAGGACCCCCGGGCCGTGGTGTACTGTGCACCCCCGCAGGAATGCTGAGGGTGCCTGCAGCACTGTGCCCGGCTGCAGGGATGCTGGGGATCCTTCTGCCAGTGAGAGGAGACATGATGCAAGCAGCGCTGGGGTTGCAGCTGGATCACTGGCGGGGTAAGTATCTTACACAATGATTATAACAACGCAAGGCTTAACGTTAAAACCCTGTACTCTTTCTTTTAGGGTATTTTTACCCTTATCTCAGTTAATGACACTATACTTGTTTGGTTATATTTCTTTATTTGCTGTACTTCACGAAATCTATTGTGTATTGTACTAGTTGACCAAAACAAAAAAGTAAAAAAAAAAGTAAAACCAATGCAAAAGTCATCAATATTTATTTTTAGAATATTAATTACAAACACAAAATAATTACAATCTAAATACACTCAGTAATTTCCTTTTAAACCACTCAGGCCTTCAAACCAGTGAGCTCAATAGGCCTGCCAAGAGATTGTAGATTTGCTGCATTTTGTCTTTCATATTAGTGTTGAGATGTCGCACAGCAATACACAAAGCCTTTCAGAAATCTATTTATCATTAACTTGAGTAATCCTCCTGACACTTGAAGAAAATTTTGCTTCAGAATGAAATAATCGTTCAGGAATGTGAGGAAGATCCCAAGGAACAGACTATATGTCTGATTGGCACTGTGCGTATCTGTTCCAATAGCGGGTTTCATACCAGACACAGTTGAAAATCTGTTTTTGCTTTGTGTCACATTGGAGGTTATAAAGAAGTCCATATTTAACAACCAGCACAAAGGTTACCACAGCAGGACAGTAAATCCTCGGGAACCTTCACAAAAGCAGTTTTTCTTGTTAACAATCTATGGAATCATTCCCAACGCCGTTCTTCATATTACTAAGAAGAATATGAGATAAGCGTTATTAATGTCATACTCGTCTATAATTGTTATTTTTTAATATTTATCTAATGTAGGCACCTTTGTTATAAAGCAAGAATACAAAACATTAAAATGTAAAGAGTTCTAAAAATAATGTATCAGAGAACAATAAATTGTGTTTCTGTCTGCTATTTAACCAATTTGTTTAATCAATTGCATCACAGTTTTTTTTTACAGCATATTAACCTTCTGGGTGGTTCATTTCTGTCTAAAAGCGGTAGATTGTCTTTCATGAAAATTTATTTTACATTGTAGGCCTGTCACTCTTAGGCATAACTTACCGAATGCGTCCAATCTTTAATAAATGTAAAAAATTTAATACTAAACTTTAAAGAAAAAACACAAAAATCTGTTAAAACAAGGGTGCAGAAATAAATAAAAAATACTGAAACTGTACAGTAGCATATATAATACATATATAATATAATGATTACTTTACAGTAATTTGGTATTGAATCCAATACAAAATAATTTGAAATTCCCACCATGGTCCCTCACACGCACCGATGCTCGCACACACTGACGTAACCGGGAACTGCTGGGGAACATCAGCGCAATCGCCGGGGGACCAATCGGAGGAAGAGGATGCGGCCAGAGGATGGGATCGGACAGGCAGGACACTGGAGGATGCCGGTGGGAGCAGGTAAGTCTTTATCCATTACTTTTTTTTAGCAATATATATATTTTTGCATATACAATGATGTAACTGTAGTATGTATATGTTTTTTTCTCTCCGCCAATGTTAATGATACATTTATACTGATGGCTAATAGATAGTTAATGTAATTTGCCAGTTGAAATGTAAGATTAGTTATTACATATTGTATCACATATTTAATAATTTATCTTGTATACAGTCATATTTTGATGTCTAAATTTCCTCCGAAGAAGCCAATATAGGTGAAACGCGTCAGGACACGTAATCCATTTTTCAACCGCCTATGCGCTCATCTCCGCTATAATAGGAGTCAATATCTAGCTCTCCACATCCCCCACGGCATATTGCTCAGGGGGACTAAATGTGTGATGTAACACTGTATAGGTTTTGTCTACTTTTTAATACACTGCTGAATTTAAAATACCCTACTTTCTCCTATTCTTTATTCATTTCTATTGCTTCCTTCACTACTATACTGTGAAAGAAATGGTAGGAATTATTTTTTTATAGTTCACTTTAGAACAATCAATCAATATATATTGATTTAATATATGATAGATATAATAAACATAACCCAGACTATTTATTAAAACATAGCTTTGGAAAGGTAAATGTTTATTGTTGTCCTAGACACAAATTAGGAGATTTTGTCAGGACGACAACACAAGAAATAAGGAGTGTGGTTGTTAATGAATTAAAGTAAATTGGCTTTATTATTTTTATGGTTGAACAATACTTTCTGTAAAAACACCAGGGGACCTTTACAAAAATGTTTACACCAAATATTGATCAGGCTTTGACCCACAATATTTTTTTACAATGCACTCAATGTACCAATCATTTAAAATAATTCACACATCCTAAATCCTAAGTGGAAATTTTGTATATTTGGGTAAAGTTATATGATGGTTGTCTGACAATATTTATAAATAGACCCCTAGGTCTAACAGGACCCATATCAAAAACTTTATTCTGAGCTTGAAAATGTGCCCAATGTAATCATAGCAAGTCACAGCAGTGCTGATGTGGATTGTGCACTTCCCACGATACAAGAAGATTTTACAGTGCTATTCCAAACAATGACTTATGTTGTAGGTGCAGAGAAGGGGGTGGTCACAGACAGTTTTCAAGGTCCTGGGCTGACACTTTCCGTACACAAGGAAATCAGATAAGATTTTTTATTATTCCATTTAGGGATTTCAACAGTTCCTCATTAAAAAGTATATCTTGATTTGTTAGGTAAACCAGAATTCTTCCTAACCTACAATTTTATTTTTTTTTTTTTGTTTTGTGCGTGTACAATGTCAAAGAGTGTTTTTTCTCTTAAAGCTGTTTTAAAGGGTTTTTTGACAGCACGCCTGATTGCTACCCTTCTCAGCATAAATTCTGAAAATTGCAAAAGGCTGATAAAAAATTACATTTTGTTACCTACGCTACTTCCATTAAATAATTCATAAAATACATTTAGTCATATACTAATGAATACAGAGCTACAATCAGCCACAATCATCTGTGTCTTTTCATCATCATGAGGTGCATTTTAAATTGACTTTTTAATCTTTTACACACATTCGCATACAGTGTAAATCCTAAAAAGACTCAATAAGACTATAATTTTCCTTACAAAATATTATCTTCATTGTCTGAGAAGAAATATTGTTGTGTACATGGCACAGGGAAGCAATGTTTCAGTCCTCACCCTGCAATTAAGCTGTCATGGTTGGAACAAAAAGCAGATCAAACAAGAGCAAGTGTATCGGTAGTATCAAGAAAGCAAAACAGTGGGCAAAACTTGGCCAATTTATCAATGTCTTTACCCTTGTTATTTTAGAGGTCAGCGTCTATGCCAGCAGGATTAGTACATGGTACGCTTGACTAGGGTAGCTCGGACCTAACAGTCCTTCAAACCCTACACACATTACCAATAAACCCCCTCCCCACTCCCCTCAACCTGCTTACCAACTAATCCCGCCAAAAACACACAGACTCCAAAGTGCACTTAAATTGGTTGGCAAGCAGCCATTTATTTAACAAATAAATAAATAATTAAATAACCATATAAATAATATATAAACAATGATATAAGCAATCTTTCTTAACCATAATCAAAATTACCCCCAAATGAACACCATATTTTAACTTAGCATTGCAACCCTAATGAATTACACATTAACAACCAGGTTGCACGTCTCAGAAGGCATAATCCGTACACCACCATAATTCAAAACAAACAACACCACCTTGGCCCCTAGCCGCCCAGCACCACCTCAGGAGCCATAGCCAACATACCACTTTAAGAGGGACCCTACCACAGAGAATCCCTCTTACCATCAACCGCGTCTTGCATGTCCAGGAATCCTGCCTTCTACAACCCCAATCGCCACAGCGATCAGGCGTGACACCTAACATCTAAGCACCACTCCAAACTCGCAGGGCTCGCTGCACACCATCCTGTAGTCCCAGGCACCATAAGTCAGTGCCGATCGCATTCAAATGCAGTCCGTCCTGCCTCAGGTACCAGCAGGTTTCCTCTTTCAACTCCTTATGCCGTATCACTATACCTCAATTTCTAGCAATAAATCGGCCAACCTCTCTGTTGATCTTTATCCTGGCTTTGTTAATTTTGTCTATCGATCGGGCCCCCCTCTAACACATCCTGGCTATGATGTCAGACCAAACCACCACTAGGCCCGGGAATTCAATCCGCAACTGCAATAAATCCAATCTAATATCCCTGATGAGCTCCCTCATGGAGCGCTTCCCAAGATCTTTGCCACCGGCATGTACAACCACTACACCCGGAGGCCTATCTAAACCCGCATACTTTCTAATCTCAGGCACCACTGTACTCCAAAGCAAACCAGGCACCCTGATCCAGAGCAAAACTGCTTCCTCCTCCGATATCCCGAGCTGCTGTCTGTCTGGCCACACCGCTGCTCTCCTGGCTCCCCACAAAACATAGGAGTGCCCAACGATCCAGACGAGGCATGCTGATCCACCTAAAATAAAACAAAAACAACAAGTGCGAAACATAACACCACAACCCCCCAGTAAACAATTGTTCAAATCTTGCCATATAACAGATGAGGTCACACAAACACATTGAACCTCCTCGACTCCCATCGCCCAATGCGTTTAATAACCTCCTCCCCCAGACCCCACTGAGCCTTCTCTGTCGTGGCCCCAATACAGAAAGAATGTGAGGAGTAACCGTCCCCCACCACCCCCAATGTAGCTAAACATCTCCTAAATACTGCCACAAACTGAAATTTTGACAAGCAAACCCCATCATCATGAATTAGCAATGGCCCCTCCATTCTCGGCTGCACCCCACACAAGCACTTCACCGTCCCCACCGGACATACCTCAGACCCTTCCAACTGAAAAAGGACCACCTTAAAACCCCTACCTCTTTGGTCTGTCTTAGATTGTCGATTAGGAAAACTTACCTGATCCGGCGACAAGACCACATCCTGAAACAAAATACCCCGCCACCAATTCCTAGCCGGACTAACCAACTCGCTGATCCATAAAGCTCCAACACCACCACAAATGCCGACTTGAACAAGATCTTCTCATATTTGCTCACACAGACCTCATCTAACACCAAAACCAAACACTGCAACAACGCAAAAGACACTGGTCGCCGCGGATCCGGAACCCTCTTCCCCTTTCTATACCCCTTGACAGCCTGACTAACCACAAAGTCTTTTGTCACATTCTGGAATTTATGCAACTTCAACCAAAAGGCCATTCCCGCTAACTTCCGCCCAACTGAAGCCCCCTTCAACTAAATCTTTTGCCAGCCAAAACAACAACAAATGCACAAATTCCTCAGAACCGCATCCCACCCTAACTACCAAACACAAACAAAGCTTCAGCCAAAACATTGTGAACACCAGGAATGTGCTGCACAAAAATATAAACATTGTACTGCAGACATCGCAACACCAAATGCCGCATCAACCGCACCCCTGGACCTGAACTTTCTGAAAAACGATTAATAGACTGAACTACCCCCAAGTTATCACAATGTAACCGCACTTTTTTATTTGACAGCTCTTGGCAGTTCCACTGCCACTACAATGGGAAACACCATCAAATCACGGACAATCCCTATCTCCACGCACTTGTCAGGCCACGCCCCTGCACAACACTTTCCCCCAAAGTAAGCCCCAAAACCACATGCCCCAGCCGCATTCCGTATACAACTCCATGACCATCACACTAACTGGTCCATCCAACCCCAAGGCCCTCCCAATAAATTATTCAAAAAAACCACTGCCACACCTCCAAATCCGCCCGCATTTCTCTGAAAATCCTAATACAATGCGACGGCACCACCACCCCCGCTGTTGCGGCAGAAGATCTGCCCCATCCTCATGACCTTGCAAGCAAAATTCAATTCGCCCAAAAACTATTGCAGTTCCTGTAAATGCAACTACCTCCACCCACACGCCATCCGAACCTCCTCCTTTAATGCCAGCAAGTTGTCCCTTGGCAGTCTGCTCTCCATGGCCACTGAATCCAACTCGATCCCTAAAAACACTAATGACATCTTTTCAGCCGCCAACGGAATTCCAAACCGTTCTGACACATGTTGCAGCATGGCCAACAACACCCTACAAACTATCAGGATGCCCCTGGCCCATACCGCCTAACCCACTGAATCGCCGTGCCAAACGAGGTGTAAGCCACTGCACAAATGCCAGGGTCAATACCATCATTCACCGATCCCCCAGGAGGAAACGACAAATGATGTATTAACCAAAACATATCCGCCTCCTTCTTCAGAACCAGTCCCAACGGTGACACAATCAATAACGGAAGTGGGGGCTCGACAAAGGGGCCGCTCATCCTCCCCAGACTCACCTCTTTCTGCAATTTTTCTTTTACCACCTCCAGATGGCGCAGCACTGGTCGCAGCGCTGATCGCAAACTGAGCTTGGAATCCTGAAACCATTCTCAAATCCTTCCTCCAAAACGCACGCTGCTTTCAAATCTGGATCTTTTTTCACCAGCATCATCCCCCCATTCCTACTTTGTTTAAAGCAACGGTAGAGTCTGAGCACGCCACCGCACCCTGAACACTCATGCTTAAACCTGCAACCGGCCCCAAACCTGCAATCCCCCTTATTGAAGAGCCAACAGACTCCTTTCATTTTAGCAGCCGTTGATCCACAACGGCCTGAAAAAACTGTCCACCCCGTTGCCTACCGGACACCATCAAACTCATCCACAAACTAATGTCTTTATGACACCCCCTTTACTCCTTGCGCCTGCACAACAACACTTCTTAAATCACCCCCTTGGCCCTCAACCCCCCATGCCAACCCTGCTCCTTTCTAGTTTGCCCATAACCTCCTTAAGCCCTTCCAATACAGTAGCTTGCCCCCCATGCCGCGCAACCTGCCTCTTCATGTACACTGCCTGACCTCCCTCTCCTTCAAGCCCTTCTACTCCTAAATCCCCTTGCTCAGAAAAAACTCACATTCCCCAAACCCCGCTCCCTTCACCCTCCTTTCTGAATCCCCTCTGCACCTACCTGGCAAACCGGATCTTCTGGGGCCTGCCTGTAGCTGGCCAGCTAAAACCTGTCCTAGGTTATTAGTGCAGCATAATCTGTATACACCTAATCCTGCCAATAACCCCACTATACAGCTCATATGCTCATATGTTTAAGCTAGACGCAGAGTTATCACTGTATTTTATGGTTGTGAATGTTTATAACAGTTATATATGCATTTTGTTAACATAGGCAGAAAAGGAAAAAATACCTTTAAGAGTCATTATCTAGCTAGAAGAGGTAAGCCAATCACAGTGAGTCTTACACTATGCAGAGGCCTCAACCAATCACAACCAGCCTTACACTGTGTCTATGGGGAAATTCCCTAGCAAACCATGCTGTATTCAGCGTGCTAACAGAGAGAGAGAGAGAGAGAAGAGAGGAGAACAGCCAGAGTTCCAGTCAGAGAGTTCCATAGAAGTAGACAAAAGGCCTAAAAAGGTATTTAATACAGTTATATAGATTCCTGTAGTTTAATAGTGATTGGGACTGTCTGCTGAACCTCTCATGTGTTTGCTTACAGTTCCACCAACAAACAACCAACAACAAACAACCAACCAACAAACAAACTAACCAACTTCAACCTCTTACCAACCAAACCTCTTATCCATCAATCTTCATAGTTCCACCTTACCATGTCATACTGCAAACTGCACAGTTCTATCTAATACAGAGCAGACTGAGAGTTGTAGTGCAAATTATACTGCATGTCAAAGTGCTCTACCTGAGAGTCAGATCCAACCATCATTTTGTGATACCTCATTCAACACATGTTTGTACACAGACTTTCTGCTGCAGAAGCAGCAGTGTTATATGAAGAAAGTTTGAAGTTATTAAAGAAGTTATTTGAAGTATTTGGTGTGCTCTTTAAACCTACTACTTTTATGAAACGGTACTAGAGGAATTGTTGAGTAAAGACAGTCTGATCAGACTAAAGAGAGACAGAGACAATAATTCTTCTAATGCCACAGCGCACAAGGCACCTCATAGTGCTGTGCCTGCCACACTGCCAGCTCTTCCCTAGGGCCCCGCACCGCATCCAGTGCCTGTCCTGCCTCTTCTTCTCCTTGGGATGATGAGAGTTCCCCCTCCAAACGGGGGACTCCCTGCTCCCAGGAACCGGCCACATCACTTCCTGAAACCCTCTGTGACGAGTCCCGGCTTCCCTGTACGTCACTTCTGGTCTGCCGATCTCCATTTCCGGTCTGCCGATCGTCACTTCCGGTTCGGCATTCTACTCCTCTTCTGGCCGCAGGCTCCTCCCGCGTCCTCTCAGCATGCAGGGAGCGCCTCCGGACCCCGGTCGGTCTAATAGGGAAATGGAGGCTGCATTCCCTGACAGCCACAGCCCCCTCCGCAGAGCTCCGCTGCTGACGGGGATTCCTCCCTATTCTTAAACCCGCTTGAGCCCTACGCTCCCCAGCAGGCTGACTAGGAGGGTCCCCTAAGAGGCCCCCATGGCTGATCAGAGCTCTCTGAAAGGGGTCTGGACTAAGGCGCACCGGAGGTCTATGCCTCTGAGGCGGTAACTCCGGCTCACAGCAGCCCCCCCAAAACCTCTGCTACCCTCTCTTGCAGCCAGGTTTCACCTCTGGAAGCCAAGGCTCCCCGTAGCTGGGCCATGAGACCCTCAACTGATTCCATGCTTCCTACCTTTAATCACGGAATGCTGTATCCCTGCATGCTGTCTATTCTGAAAGAGTGCTTCACACTTCCTGCTTCCCCCTTTTTAAGCCCCCCTTCTCCTAAACCCCCCCTCTCAATTGTCGTGCTGACACAACCCCTCTCTACATCTCCCGGACCAATTAACTCTTTTGTTACCCTCTTGCTGTGGCTTCGCCCCACTGACATGCAGGCCCTATATCTATTCTCTGCCTACGGGCCTCACTTTATTGGAGGTCAATGTAAATCCCTTTGTTACATTATAGACCAGTGTTCATGTCCCTCTAATATTGGAGGTCAATGTCAATGCCCCGTTGCATTGGAGGTCATTGCCAATCTTCTTGGTATATTGGGGTTCAGTGTCAATGCCCCTGTTACACTGGAGATCATTGTAAATCCCCTTGTTGCATTGCAGTGTCCATGCCCCTTTTATATATGCCCCTTTTATAGGGTTCAAAGGAAATGCATCTGTTACATTGAAGGTCAATGCCAATTCCTTTGTTACATCAGAGGTCTATGTCAATGCCTCTGGTACATTGGAGGTCATTGCCAATCTTCCTGTTAAAGACAAAACAAGTGTTGCTTATCCTACCTCCTATATTAAATAAGAGTAGCCACCCCTTTCCTTTGGAAAATCAAATGGTGAAGAAAGATAAAGTAGGGTTTTTTTGCGGCTAATACTATAAAATTTTACTAGAAACAGAGAATAACAATTTATACAACAATAGATACAAATACAAATACGCTGTTTCTCACCTGACGTGTTTCACCAACTGGCTTCTTCAGGGGATGTGTGGAGGCCGTTTACATAACTGTATGTCAAAAGTAGTACAGCAATGCTGTTCAGAACATAATATAGGTAGTACACATGATAAATAAAAACAAATATCGAACTAGTTAACATAAGAAATAAAATTGCATATGTTAATGAGTTGCTTTATTCTTAAAGCCGTATTGTATTGACAGATATACTGCCACAGGCACCATACTATCCATTGACAGGTATAGCATACAGCTAAATCAATGCAGATGACAGGCACAAAGTACAACATAGCTCTCAATACTCTAGGTAACAGGTCTGATCACTTACCATCAATGTTCAGCTTTATTCATTTTGAATTTCATATTGTTGTGTGGTGGAAACCAATTATAAATGCCCCGTCCTCATACATATACATCATTCAAAATGTTTGAATATTGTTGCAAACATAATTTATTCACACTTTAAAAGAGCCAAATCTCCATCAGAATGTGATACATGTATATTTGTTTGGCCGCGCTTCCTACTCCGTCTGGATGCTTTCTCTTTAAAAGCCAATAAATAAGTTTGCTACATATGAGAGATTAACGTTTCAAGAAATGAACATCTCATGCAAGTGCAATAGAATAATGTATTATATTATTAAAGGTTATTGTTTGGTGTGTTTATTGAGTCACTGTTGGTATTTATAGCTGTGATGTTTGCCCATCAATAATTTTCCTGAAGAGGAGGCTACCGTGAAACACGTTGAAAAATAAAGACAGGAAACAACAAATGTATTTAAAACCTTTAAATCATGTATGATGACTTAAGGACCATAAACTTTTTAAGTGCTATTTATTCACTTTGAGAGGAATGATCCAGTTTGACAAAGACCTGAAAGGGAACACCAAGCCTTGCAGCCACCCATTAGTGTAAAAATAGTGTACCCTCTCAATAGGGAGCACGGCTTTTTTAAAGACAAAGGATATTGTTTCTTCCTGGCTTGCTGTGAGTTAACCAGCCCCAATGTTGGCTGCACTAATGGTGGTTGAACCACGGATTATGCACTATTGTATTTATTACTGTGGTTTAAGATGGATCTAGCCAGTCTGGCTGTTGAATTGAGATTGTAAAGCTCACTGTAATAACCAGCTGCAGTGCAATTTGGTCATCATAATACATGCCATTTGTAATGCTGTACTCATTGGCACCACTGTAGATTATCGTACAATTCATAGTACATACTGCTTTTCTTGTATTCATCCTTTTAGTGACTTATGCATTATGTATAGCCTATATAATCGTTTTATTTTTCTTTAAAATCCTCAGTTACATTTTATAGATTGTGCTTCTGATTCACCCAACAGGTATGGCCTAAACAAGTCACTGATGCTGAGTCATATTTTGTTTTTCCAAAATTGATGCGTCACAGATGTAATCATTTAAAAGGTTTTAAGGATGCAGAGGACATAGGATGGATTTTTAATTTGTTATATTCAGAATGACAATGTTTAAGAACAGATGTTTAATGACAAAAATAAGTTGACTCATTTGGTGTGAGTCACATCATGAAAGGGGTAGAGAATCAATACACCTAATGGGCTATAGGTATTATGTCTGAAAGTGCATTGACATCACTGTTACCAATGCAATTTGTT
>NC_092866.1:18169907-18183086 GCF_032062135.1 Pyxicephalus adspersus | reverse complement strand
GGGGGGGGGGGGGGGTTGAAGTGTACCACTACACAAGGGTCCCGCACCCTCCTTAGCAAACAGGGGCCCCATCAAGGGTACCAAGCCCTTATGTGTTTGCCTAGAAGTATAAGAGGATGAAAACTAAGTATACAGTATTCTCCAGAATTCTTTTTAAACTGAATGGGAGGAAGCTGTAGGTGGTGGCCCCAGTATTGTGACCATGCTTTTCAGTAACCACCCTAAAACAGCCAGGTGGTTAAAGAAAAGTTCCCGGTAGAGTTCCCTGCTAATGGGGGCTGGGGAGAACACTGGTATTCTTATAGAAGGACTATCGGAAAAGGTCAAAAAAGACTGAGAGTTTCTAAGACTCCAAATAAAATATCAGATTCATTGTCACACTTACCTGTTCCTAACTTAAGCACAGGCATCTCTGTCCTGCGCATGCGGGGAGTTCTGATGCTGGGCGTGCCTCTGTTTCCAAGCTTTATCAACTCCGTCCAATCCGCTGGCCAATCAGAAAAAAGCCTCTTGATCAGCCTGGCTAATTAGCTAGCTCACAGACTGCATTCTGTGTTTGTGCAACAAGTCTTCACTAGTGCTGAGCCTCCTAGTTCTGTGATCTGGTTCCTGTAAACCTGTTGCCTAATCCAGTGTTTCCTGTGTCCAGCTCTTGTGTTAACCCCTCATTGTCCAGTCTGTTGGTTCCCAAACAACTTCCCTGTGCTGTTTCAGTGTTCCTGTCTGTCTATGGACATCCCTGCATCACCCGTATCTCCTGTTGCTCCCAGTGTCTCCTGTGTTCCCTGTGCCGGCAGTAGCCTCTGTGTCACTAGTGACTGTCTCCTTGATCCCTGGCTATTGACCCCTGGCGTGTGACCTGACCTCTCTTGCTTGCTGCCTGCCTCAACCCTGGCTTTTCTTGACTATCCTCCTGCCTTGTGATTTTGTACCGTGCTTTCCCACCTTGGTGTGCCCAAGGACCGCAACCTGGCCACAACCAGCGGCACAACATCCTAATCATCAGAGGCTCTGGAGAAAACCTGGTTACGACACACTCTGCGCCTTGGCTCTTTTTAGGGCTCACACCACCGCCATACAAGCCATAGCGCCCCCTAGTGGTCCTGTCTCTCCGTGCATGATATTCATCATCAGGCCACAATGGTAAAGATACATGTTAGTCCTAAAACAAAACCTCTGCATGGTGTTAAAAATCAAGAAGTAGAATTTGAATACACAATGAGCAAACATGGCTTCCTACTATATATACATATATAGTTATACTTATATATATATATATTTATTTATAGGGGAATGGGGAGGTATATGCTGGTTAATTTAATAAATTATTTTAGGCTGTTCACCAAGCAAAGTGGATTCTCACTTTGCAAAGCATGGCTTTAGCAGTCAAAAAAAGTGCAAGTAAAGCGGTGCTTTTGTTTACATTTACTTACAACTCTTTTATACGCTTTGCAAAATGATTTTTTTTCCATCTATACTTCCATCTATGCTGAGTTTTAATTCCCTAAATTTAATAAACAGCATAAACTCATTTTAGTAAATCAGTCCCAAAGTATTCACATACAAGCCCCAGTTTTCTTTTAAACACTTATATACTTTACAATATACTATGAAACACTATATTTCTATATAGTACAACATGTCTTTACAGAAAAGGATGCTATGTGCTTTTACTGGAGTAATATATTATGCAGTTTTAGTAATTTACAAGTTCTTCTTTAATCATCTTTCTCCATAAATTCTTTTGATGAGCGATGAGTGTCTAAAGCATGATGGATGCTCGGATTAGGTAACTCTAGTATTGTACACCTGACACTTTGATGATGTCCAGAAGACCTATTTTGAAGTATAAATGCTTTTCTTAGGAGGGGTTGAATTACACTGTAAGATATGGTTCAGGGTAACAAATAGGAAAATTGGAATAATATATTTCTTGTAGTGTTAAACAGATGGCAGTTATAAAAAACAGACATAATGTTAAAGTGGAAGTGGGAAAGAATTGGACTTCTGAGGTTCTAAAACTTAACTACCTAGATCTAAAAGTAAGTTCTACTTTACTTTTTATATTCTAGTACAGCCTTTCTCTGCATTTTATTATTTAAAATAACTTTCAGGTCTTGAGGGAAACCCTGACAATAATTGCTATATCCACAGCTCACAGTATATTGGTGGTTTTGGGAATAATGTCTCATATTGTAGGAGGAACATCACTCTTAGAGATAGCCTAAAGACTTATAGACTTATACTTGGACTCAGTTAAAATGAACTGATGGGCACAAAACGCTCCTTTATTAGGAAACCATTACCAACTTTAGGAGGAGGGCTAGGGTTGACTAGCTAGGGACCACTGCTTTAAAATCTGAGAAGAGACCACACCACTGAAGGATAATGTGAATGATTTACTAAAGAATAAAACCTGTTGAGTCTGGTGAATGATGTAAATTTGTGCTGACTTTAATCTAAAAACTATTTTCATATCTTCCTGATTTCTTAAAATTTCCAGTTCCATCCCATTTCATCGACATTTACAAAGCTGAATAATTGAGTCACTCTTACTAGATTAAAATTGTTCTTTAATTACTTTACAGTAAGTTATCAAAGACATAAAATAACCAGTGTTTAGTATAGGTAAATCTGATTTACACAGCCTGCCACAATTTACTTACATTAGATATGAACCTAGAGGTGTTTATTTTAGTCCAGTCTACATATTATTTCTTAGTTCTGGGCTGAGTAATGCCTCTGACTCCTTGTTGTGTGCAGTGAATGAGAACAAAACCAAACTTTATTCTTGATATTATAAATGTGACTTGCTGTAATGATCTATATTTACACACAGTTAATGCTCTCACCCTTGATGATGAAATATTTAGCTATTGCTCTATTGCTTGTTTGTTTTTCTCGTTTGTCTTGTACTCTAACCAGACAGATTTAATTGATATGGACTTAAAGGAACCCAAACCCCCTTTTTTAAACAGAATGTCAACATATCATATTAAAATCCAAAATTATGTGCTTCATTTCTTATAAACTGTAGATTAAGTAGGAAGCATACTCTATTTTATTATTCTTATCATGTTTGATGCCCTCCATTTTGCATTTAAAAACCATTGGTGTAAAACACACATAAAGCTATTATTATAGTGTTATATATTTTAGACTGTATATAGCTTTTTTAGGTCTGTTGAGCATCATTAGCCCACTTCTCCAATACCATAGCAAAAAAAAAAGAGACGAAAAATGCCACATAGCTAGCAAACAGACTGGATTCAAGGTATGTATGCATTATTAAACAAGTTAGAATTTTCTATGTTGTAGGGATCATTAACTTTTAACACTATTATATTACCCTCTTTGTGAGGGTACCTAGGCCATACAGTTCAATACCTTTGAAATGATCCTGTGGGACTGTCCCAGGATTTGACCAAGATCCCAATATCCCTTGGGATCTACGTCTGGGATACTCTGAAAAATGCTAAGGAAAACAAAACACTTTTAGTAAACATTAAAATTCTTTATTTTTGGATGAAGGAATTATAAAAAATGGAAAGATATATGTCCTTAGTCATACCTTCTATGCATACATAAAAATAGTCAGAAATATTGGCTACATTGATTTTATACAGATATAACAAGCTGCACATCCTTGTAGTGTGTTATAGAAGGGGTTTATTAAAAATTGTAAGGAACATCAAGAATGACATTATATAACTTGTGATTCTGATACTCCATACCTCCTGGATCCCATAGAATTTAACCAAGATTCGAATGTCCCATGGATCCAGGTCGTGTCCCCATGTTGGGTACTGGAATGGTATCTTGCCCCGTTTTACATCAAGCTAAGAATAAAGGGAAGTACTAAACTTCGAGGTAAAACACAAGCTCCTAAAATGCAGAAACAACAAGGCTGTCTTGGGAGCAAGGCCTTCACCTGCCATTACTCCAGCACTGAGAATGGAAAGGGAGTCTAAATACAGCACTCAAGAAGCTTTTTTTGGGTGTTGGTAGTACAAGTATAAGACTACATGCAGTATATGCTTTTCTGCAATCCTAGCAGTACTCAAGACATCTTGAAAGGTATGATGTCATTAAAGCAAGCTATACATAGGTTGGCTGGTTTCTGTCTTCCCAGTGTTTTTTAATAATTATGAGGGGTTGAGGAATGCTGCAATTTTCTATCAATTCCCCTGGCTGTATATAATATGTAGAAAAGAAGAAGGAATGATGAATTGTTACCTAATCCACTGGGCACCAATGTTTCTGAGTTTTTATTTGAACTAATGAAAAGGACAACTGACACCATCTTGGGGTGTTGTTATTTCTTTTGACAACAATGTTGGGGTGATCTTTGTTCCACCAATGTTGGGTTATTGCTTCTACAGACAAAATAAATAATCTGATTCATTAGTAGTGTTGTTGATGGATTATGCTAGAAAAATTTTTTTGACCGGGCGTTTTAGAACGGATTACTATATTTATTAATACCACGAGCCACCTATTTAAAATTTTTTTTTAATACTTTACAAGGTTCTGGACCATAAGTTTATTTTTTTAACAAGTTTGTGAGACTGTCATTTGTGGTATAGCTGGTAGGGAATATTTGGTGGAAACAATGACTGTGGTATAAATATGAAATGTATACTGTGATTAGGTTTGGACTTTACCAGGCCCTTTTTATTTCAGACCCAATCAGGTCAATATACTTCAAGTGTGTTCTGCATAATATATTCCCCTGAGATGTCACTCATTCTCATGTTCTAAAGTTGGGAGGTGTAAGGCACTGCTTTCTCTGACTGCTAGTTTCAGGATTATTTGAGTGATATTTAACAATGCCACTATGGTTTCCTCTGCTGAAGCCTCTGACATGACGACGCATCTAGAATGACCACCTGCACATACATGGCTTACAGAACAAGTCATAGTAATAGAATAGAATAGAATAGAATAGCTGCAAGGGGACCAAAAGCATTATTGGTAATTAGTTCTTTACCCTCTATCTGTCCTTTGTTGGGCACAACTGCCAGAGTTCAATTTCTCATTAAATAATAGTTGGGAGCTATTAGGTGGTAAAGGCAATAGACATCAATTATGATGTGCAAACTTTAATAATTCCATGAAGGATGAATTGCTATTCTTTTTAAAAAATACATATTAGTTTATTAATTTAACCCCTATTGCATGTGTGCAAACTGTAATATGATGTGCAAACTGTAATAATTCCATGAAAGCTGAAATGCTGTTCTTTTTAAAAAAAATACATATTAGTTTATTAATTTAACCCCTATTGCATGTGTGCAAACTGTAATATGATGTGCAAACTGTAATAATTCCATGAAAGCTGAAATGCTGTTCTTTTTAAAAAAAATACATATTAGTTTATTAATTTAACCCCTATTGCGTGTGATCGGATTAACCTTTATTAAAAATAGTCTATAGGTACGGCTAAAAACAACCTGTTTTGTGGGACTGTATATGTCTCCATAATAATTAGTAGTTTACCACAAAACAATTATACTAATTACAGTGTGCTAACAGCACAGGACAAAGCTTGGTTTGTGACCATGATAAAGTGATTTTCTATAGAAACAAACAGGCAGACAACAAACATAGGAAAATTTATGTAAACTGGTTTGTCGCTTAGGTAATGCATGGTAGATAAATACATCTAATTGGTGATACAAAATGTCAGTACAGGGATATTATCAGATGTCTTGTATACATTTTTACCATGTCCACCTCCCTGACAATGGATCTTCCAGTATTATTGTAAGGAATCTCAGGATGAATAGGCTGTAGCAAATATGATATAATGGAATTAACTTTGTAATAACAACTAAGCATTATATTTAATGTCTAAAGCTGGGTACACACGTGCAATTATTGTCATTGGAAAGGGTCTTTCATGATCCTTTCCAATGACTAAGGACTGCACGATGCATGAACAAGTGCTGTACATAGAGGGGAGGGGGAGAACGACGGAGCGGCACCCTGAGGCACGCTCTCCCCCTTCCCTTGCATTACGATTGTTTGTCATCCATCGTACGTGGATCCGCCAGGACGGTCGTTCGGACGATGGATGACGGGGACTGTACACACGCCAGATTCTCGTCCGATATCGGCCCTGAGCCAATTACCGGACGAGAAGCATTTGACGTGTGTAAGTAGCTTTAGGCCAGTTTTATGAACATTAGAGGGGAGGTATAGTATTTTCACTTTATACTTTTGAGTTCTTTGTTTTCATTAAGGGCTTTAGCCAGCTCTTTTTTCAGAAAAAAACCCTGTATGGTACTATTCAGTGTGCAGGAATTTTGAGATCAGCTTGGGAAATTGGCATCCTTTGAAGAAGTGGGCTCCATGTGGGAATTTTTTGCTTGTGTTCTATAGTGTTTATTTAGCCTAGAGACATGATTTTATGTGGGTGATGTCTTGGTCAGTTGTAGTTGGAGTCATATGCTAATGAATCATTATTACTTTTTTAGCTGGCAGTAGTCCCACGTGTTCCAGTTTGCAAAGTTATGTTTCTTTGTGTCTATATTGATAGACCATGTGAAGGTGTGATGTATGTGGAATAAGCCTTATATTTATCCTGGTCAGTTATTGTAAATGGCAGAACAGGGGTGGCCCAGGGGCCAAATCTTGCCCCCAACGTCCATTTTTTGGCTCCCAAAGGAATCCTAAATATGAACTGCAGCTTGCTAGCCGCTGCATTGAAATAGCACCGCTACTACAATTTCCGGTATCACTCGGGTCCATGGACCAGCGGGCTTTCTGCCTATGCCTTGCCCTGAATTGGACTGTTTTATAGACGTAAATAATGCCGGGAATTTTAGTCCCAGTGCTATTTAAATGAAGAGGGAGTTTCAGCAGCGGGTCACGCATTAGATTAAGCTCCACATTGGCATCGTCTGGCATTTCCAGCACTCCCCCTCAGCTGTACTTTTCCTTGCTACTCCAAGGCATGGAATTGAATGGTTGGATTTTCATAGGAGAATATTGAAGGCTACAAATAGAGAAAGAGGCATAGGGTTTTTTACTAAATAAAATCAAAACAAAATTTTTATGCCTCCTTCTCTATTATAAGCTTGTTCCTGATTGAGTGTGAAGCAAAACCTCTTTGTTTCCATATGAAAAGTGTTTATATCTAAAGAGAAGGAAAAATTTCCTCATTTTTTTCAATAAATTTCATGGTTGGTCCGTGACTTTGTCTATGTTTTTATTTTGGCCCTCTGTGTATTTGAGTTTGACACCCCTGTAGTAGAAGGTTTTCAGAGAGAACAATTGAATAAGTGAAGAAAGCATCACCAGGTCAACCTTTTCTAGATGGCATTTGGGATATTGGGCCTCATTTATTAATGCTCTTTAATACTGGAAAGATATACTATCATCGAAGAACCTCGGTGATCCCGCAAACCTGGAATAGATTTCTTCTCATGATACTGCATCTTCTCCAGTCTTAGACCACCTTAATGAATTAGGCCAGTTGTGTTAAGTAGCTGTTTGGGCTTGGTGGGTAAAGATATTGTATAAGGTTTGTGTTTTATTTTTAACTGTACTTACCTCCATCACTTGTGAGGTGCTCTGGTGAACACTGGATGGTTTGCTAGACCATGTGTCTTGGTCTTCATTTCATCCAGTAAATGGGGGGACCACATCCACTCATGATTTTTGCATAAACCTAAAGTCCTCCTGTCCTAGATGAGTTTCCTGAGGGTGTCAAAATATTTTTGTGAATTTTTTGGGGATAGCAAATTCTTAGCTTTTATAAATCTAATGTTTTTAAGTGGTATTTTAGAATAGAAAAAAAAAACTTTGGTAAACATGGTGAAGCAGCATCCAAGCCAAGTTTATCCCTATCACATAACATTGTATGGCCCCGCGCACTGAAGTGAATTTTTTATTTTTTATTAATCTTTTTGTTTTGTTTTATTTTTTTGCCTTGAAATGTTTCAAGGTTGCAGGTTCTAAAGCTAACTACATACATACTGAAAAACATAGAAACAAGGAAGTAAAAGAAAGATAACAGAAACAAAAGAAATATTTTGATGACAGATATGAGATATTGCAGACTGGAATAATTATATTGAAAAGCCATTCAGCCATCATTACATTGTGAGTTTATTACTCATAGCTTTATTCAATAGATTTAATTACTATAAATAGTGGCGTTAACAGTATGACGTCAGCGCTACTCAATGGTATACAATGTTGTACTGTTATTCCAAGCTGACATAGTTATGGATCCCAAGGGGGAAGGTTCATAATAGCCTGGACTCACATGGAAAATGGCATTGGGTGTTTTAGCATTACCTCTCTCTGGGAGGGAGCGTCAGAAAAAAGGTGAATTGCACAAAATGTTTTTTTTTTTAACTAACACACCTGAACACCCTTTTTTTAAGCACTTTTTAAATAATTTATCTTTGTTTTTGCTTTTTGTGACCATGTTTCAGTATTTTTGCTACTTTGTGTCTGCGGGACAAGAAGTAATGGTAAATCTACAGAATAATGGCCCTGATAGCTATAAATATCAACACAAATTATCATTTTTCCTAACTGCATCCAAATCTAGAAAAACGTGTTTGCCCTAATTTACCCAAATAGAGTAAATGGTGCTGGGGTTATGGGGTTTTACATTTGGTATCAATGCACATGTAGGTGAGTGGGAGGAGAAATTCTATGGCTATTAGTTATAATAATTCTAAAATAATGGGTTTATAAAAAATAATTACTAGTTCAATGCACAGGACGAAGCTGATTTTAAATGACTGTGTACAAAATACCTGAACTGAGCTTTTTAAACCAATAATAATATTGTTGCCTTCCTCTGGGTCAGTCATAGCTATAGCGTTCTGTATACACAGGTTTTACTTGTTGTTTTTAATAATGGTTGTACTAATGGAGTTTTGTCCATTTGTTTTGGTCTATTCAAATAGTCACAATGATTAATACTTTGTACAAATATTTTATTAGACCTTACAGTATATTGCAGTTATTAAAAATAACATACAAATACAGTCATTTTCTCTTTAAATAAACCAGATAGATCACTAAGTTTTCCGGCAGCAAAAATAGAGTGATAAAAATAGTAAGTATGGTAGAACTGACCACATTTAAAGGGAACTTGTCATGTTCAGTTTATAAACTTTATATGAAGTTTATGTATACCACAGACTAGGGGTTTTCCCACTCACTTGAATTCTTTTTCAAATTCATCTAATAATCTTTCTCAATCAGGTAAACTTTTCTAAATAGTTACAGTTTCCGTACCTATTGTATATGATTCCCTTCCCCCACCTCTTAGATTGTAAGTTCCTCTTCTCTTCCCGCATCCAGCTTGTACAGTGGCTTTAGCGAGTATTCTGGCTATTCTGAAGCTTCTCCATAGTGCAAAACACATGAAAGCTTTCTTGGAGTTTGAAAAAAAAAAAAAACACCTGAAGGCTGAGGAACAAGATTCTCAGGTCTGATGAAACCAAGATTGAACTGTTTGGCCTTAATTGTAAATGTTATGATTGGAGGAAACCAGGCACTGCTCACTACCTGCAGAATACCATCCAAACAGTGAAGCATGGTGGTGGCAGCATTGTGCTATGGGGGTGTTTTTCAGCAGCGGGGACTGGGAGATTAGGTAAGGTTGAGGGAAGGCTGAATGTAACAAAGTACAGAGATATTCTTCATAAAAAAGACCTCAGAGTGGGCTTAAGGTTTACCTTCCAGCATGACCATGGGGCAGCACATAGTCTTAGTGGTTAGCACTCTGGCCTTTGCAGTCCCAGGTTCGAATCTCGGCCAGGACACTATTATCTGTATATCTGCATGGAGTTTGCAGGTTCTCCCCGTGTCTGTGTGGGTTTCCTCCGGGTATTCCGGTTTCCTCCCACATCCCAAAAACATGAAGTTAGGTTAATTGGCTACCCTCAAAATAGACCTTAGACTGTATTAATGACATATGATTATGGCTGTGAGAGGACATTAGCCCCCTTGATGGACATTTAGTGACATGACTTTGTACAGCGATGCGCAATATGATGGTGCTATATAAATACTGTGTAATAATAAAAATTTCAATAACCCAAAGCACACAGCAAGGACAACACAGAAAGGCTTAAGGACAACTCTGGAATGCACAGTCAGAGCCCTATCAAACATCTGTGGAAGAACTTGAAAATGGCTGTCCACTGATGGTAATTGCTGCTAAATGTGCTTCACCTAAGTACTAGGTACTATACAAATCTGTCTAAAAATGTATTTTTACTTTGTTATTATGGGGTACTGAGTGTAGATTATTGAGAAAAAAATATTAATTTAATCAATTGTAGCATCAGGCGACCACATACCAAAGTTTAAAAAAGTAAATACTTCTTGAAGCCACTGTACTTGTTATATGCCCAGGCTTGTAATCTGCAACCCCTAATAATTGTACAGCGCTTCATAATATAAAAAATAGATAATAATATGTTAACCACTTTCCAATATCCTGTGAAATTGGTTGTGCTAATATTCATAAATACAGGTTTACTTTAAAAAGGATTTAACAACTTGACCATTTAACTAATTGAAGGTTATGGATTATATGACTTTAAATTAAAAAACAAACAAACATTTTTGTCTATTTGTCAGCTCATATTAACATTCTGTTATTCTTTTAATTGAACCAGTAATAAATAGTATATATAATATTGTGATTATTAATATAATTTATTTATGATTATTAATCACAAATTATTACTTTAATAAAACAATGTACCAATAAAAACCTAAAAATAACATTTTTTTGGGGTATGCAATTTAAGAACTATAGTAAAGTTAACTAACACATTCCAACGTACTGAATTTGGCCTAAGCATCCATGGAACATTGACCCCTATACAAGAAAGGTTAGGTATTAATTTAGAAAGTTCTGATTATCCAGCAGACAATATGAACAGTTTAATGATCCGCTGGCTGGGCTATATTTGACTCTCCTAATGTAGGGAGAGGGCCCAGTAAACTGGAATCTCAGGAATAGAATGTGTTTGTTTCCTCATATTCTCTCCTTGTTTTGGTTACATCATATCAGTGCTGACTGCAAGGCTTGCAAGATATGATCCCAACGTTTGAAAATGTTTGTCACACTTGTTTATCTTGTTAATCCTTGGAGATCTCCTGAGTGTGTTTTTATATTTGCTAATAAAACTTCCTAATGCTGTTATAATTCCAAAAGGCTTATTGATATTGGGACAACAAGATCTTCACCTATACATAAAAGTGTCTGAGGGTAAAACTGGGTTTATAATCTTAATAATAACTCTTTTTCAGAACAGGTTGTACTCTCACTGGCTCCTTAGATCCGCATGGAATATTATAAGCATAAGAGCAACTTTTAGGTCAAAGATGTGGGAATGCTGTTGGAGGTGTTGGAGGTGTTGATTCAGCATTAAAGATGACCCCTGCGTGCAATAAATTGATTTCGGCTAAGCTGTACCTTTTTGTTTTGGTCAACAATGATCTGGAGCTCTTGCAGGTGAAGTGAAAGATTTAGAAGTTGGCAGACAAAGATTTGCTTATTTCCAAGGAACAGAGGGCTGATATAAATATATAAAAGCATGGAAACCCAGGGTATGAGCTCCATATCTCTTCTATGGTGCCCCAGTTCCCGACATTCCAACTGCCAGCCACTATTTTTTATTTATCTGCTTCAACAGCCATCTCTTTACTTACCTACCAGCTGCCTGTGAGACCTCAGATACAGTAGCAAGTGCTAATTCCTAATCCTATATTCCTCCTAGAGGTGAATGACTTAAAAAAAAAGTCTCTAATACTAAGAATAGATTATCAGGGGAGAACCTGGGTCATCCATCAAACCTAGAATTGATCCGGTCCAGGATTGAAAATATTTGCCTTTGACAAATCAGGCCAAAGTCTGGACATTCTCCTGTGTATTACTTCTTCATCTGAAATTGCAAAAAAAAGAAGATAAATCCCAGGTGTTCCTTCGGTTTATATAAGTTTAGAATAATCAGAACAATAAAAGATATTGTTTTATTTAGGTGCCTTTAGCTACTGTTCCTTGTAAGTTGCTCTTTGCCGTATTCAGAAGAGGAAAAACATAGTTTTAATATTCTTTTTTATAAACATTTTAAATTAAAAACAACATTCCTACCGAGACAAGTCTGTCTGATTCTCTTGATTGAATTTAAATGCTCCAAGTCTGCCAAAATAGGCCATTGGGAGAAAAACAGAAAACAGATGAAAAAAAGGATAGATTGTTGCTCCAAATACAAGCCTGAAAGGTGCAGTTACTGAGTTTGGTTTAGGCAACTTAGTGTATTTTCCAATAAAACAATTCTGCTCATTATGTATATATATTGTGGATTTTGCCATTGTGTTGAGTTCATTATCCTATGAAAATTGGAGAACTTTTGAACTTTCTTAATCAGCCTGCTGTTTGGTTTGTACATACTGAAATAGGTCACAGTGTCCCGGATTTCCTCATTTATGGTGAAATGTGTTTTTAGAAATATTGAATGCAAAATGTACCTAAATACAGATAAAGATCCCTTTATAACACAACACTTTGTACATATTTCTCAAGCACTTAATCTACAATGAGCCAAGAATTCCTAAATTCCAACAAGCAAGGTTGCTCATGGAACTCTGAGTGGTTCACAACCATTAAAGACAAACGTTCCAAAAATTTTGGATTTAAACTACTTGAAGCGACAGTTTAGCCTATTGGCTAAATATATCCTTTTTTGTCAATGGAAGCCAAGTGTTTATATGTTCCTGATTTTACCCTCTGTATTGCTCCTATGGTAAAGGATGTAATATATTATAACTGTTTGGATGTTGGCCGATGGCAAAATCAACCTACACATCCGTCATTTGGATCTACGAGAACGGAAAAACACCATTGATCTCAGAAGCGCTTTCAAATACTTATGAATTTAGCTACAATAGATTAGGTTAGGCCGTGTACACAGGATGAGCAAAAGGGGGAGCCTTGAGTAGGTTTGGCAGTAGTGTTGGTCGAATAGCTCACTATTCGATTCGACAGCTATTCGGCTGAATATAGCAAAAAAATTCGGGTGGTCGAATTCGAATTCGAATGCCATTAAAGTCAATGGGAGAAAAATTCGGGTTTGTTTCAGCACTGTGTAGAGCTTCTACAGCCTCCAAACAGATGTAAAAAGATACATTATA
>NC_092866.1:18159911-18164428 GCF_032062135.1 Pyxicephalus adspersus | reverse complement strand
GGTACAAAATGGATTCAGGAAGCTCTGCTGTGCTGCAGCTACCAAAAAGTCTGACTTTTTCTGGAAACTCAAAACAAAAAAATGAATGTAAATAGGTGTTTTGGAAAATTGTAAATGAAATTTTGTTTCCTGGCACTTTACAGCACTCAGAAAATTAAACAAACTGGATTAACAATGTTGCTGATTATTTCAATGTTTATTAACCACATTAAAAAGCACCAACAGCAATCCATTAATAGAGTGGAGGAACTTAGCTTGGATTCAGTTTGATCAGAGTTTGCTATAATAACACAAGACATCTGATGAGTAACCGTGCTTAAATTCATGCTTGAATGTGCATGGAGGGCTGTGGTTGCTGGCTCTTTGAGTAAATTACAAAGCCCCTAAGGACTTCCCCTTGGGAAGGGCGATTGTCAAGGGTGGCAAATTTAAAAAAGCATGTGGTTAAATCATAATATATAAATAATATTTAGTATCAAGTATATCAAGTATAGGTTTTATAACTGAAAGTAAAATTTAAAGTGTAGAAAAGCATATTTTAAGTCAGTAGGAGGTCAATTTGCATCAGAACTTAGTTTATTTGCATTCCAATGCCTACATCTACAATAGATATTTGTTCCAAGTTTATTCTTTTTTCCTTTACATATCTATATCCTATTTTATAGCAAAGGGGACACTTGCTTGCTTGAAGAGAATCATTGTAACTAGTATAAAAATCCTTCAAAAAACATGCCTGGGGATTGGTTTAAAGCATTCTTTTATTTATTATTTTTTAAAGGTGTAGGTTCCATTACAAATATAACAACCAGGCCTATTTCCCAATATGGAACTCATGTATCTGGAAAAAGAGTGTTAGCAAGTATGTGGCCCTCTTCTACCCCTCATTACATTACCAGGTCCAGTGTTTTCCCTCAACACAAGGTATAGCTATAGTTGAGGGACAGGGCTTCTTTTCCACAACCTATCCCAATAGGTTTTGGAGGTTGGTTGTGGGGGCCTTTAGAAATTTGGAAGCCAGCTATAATAAGTAGGGGTCCAGACCTAGCAGTATGCAATGCCTCCTACCTAATACTAACAAGGATTTTATCAGTACTAGAAATAATACTCACCCACCATGAAGAATTATTTTACTGAAAAAAAAAAAACACAACAAAGGTTGCAGGTTTAATTGGAGAAATCTTTTATTGACTGTATGCAGCAAGTCATAACAGCAGATCCCATTAGGATATGTTTGGGTTATGGGGAACTCTATATGCATCGAACAGTAAGTTCTTGAGCTACGTTTTCTGAGTTTTCCAGTCCTGGACAAATTTGAGACAGCAACAGATTGTTTTCCTTTTGATTGCATAATCGATTTAATAAAATGTTTCAATCTTTTTTAATACCAAACCTTAAAGGCATCTACAAAAATCATTTTGAGTGCAATAAAAAGGCTCTTTGGATCTTGCAATGAAGACACCACATATAAAGAGAACATTAGACTCTGAGGATAAACAGGACAGATTCTACCTACATACTCACTAGGAAAATTATACTGACACCTACACTAGAATATCTCATTCTTGTTTCATTGGTTTAAAGTAGTGGTAACGTAGTATATGGCTATACTTGTTTTTTCAACCTGGGCAATCTGTTTTCTGTTCATTGTTTTATAAGAATGAATATGCCAAGTGAGTTGTCATGTCATGTGTTTAAATAATTCTTCTGTAAACCATACCTGTGGGCAATGTTTAAATGAAGATTTAATATTTGCCTGTTCAAATAAAGAACCCAACAACCTGGGAGATGGGAGATACATTTCATTCAACACATAATTGCATTTTATTTGCTCCAGCATTTCTAACTTGCTACAACTTTAGAGCTGTATTTAGGGTCTTGTGTCAATATTATATTTTTAATAATAGCTTAAAATGCTTCTAAAGTTAATCAGAATTTAATGACAAGGGCTTCTGACTTGCAATTGCCCTCCTTCTGACCTGCTTTTGATCAGCTTTAAGCTGGATATTACATCCTCAGAGGCTTGTATGTGAATTCCAACGTTTTTTAAACCAGAAGGAAAATAAAAAAAGCACACAGGTCAATAAAAATTGGTTAGCTTTGTTGTAGCTTCAGTAGTTTACCTTTGGCTATGAACCTTTTTTAAAAGATGTGATGAAATCTGCTTCAGCATCAGTAATTCCTACCCCCCAAAATTATGATCACCTCCGCACTAGCCACAGTATACTTCTACTGCTCTGAAGTCTTTTCAAAAATTTGTTAAACACGGCTTTAGCTTCAGTAACACCCGCTTAAAATTTGATAGTTCTTATTCAGTTTCAATGCAATTGGGGCAGTTCCTAAGTACGCCCCCCAGTGGGTTCAGAAGATGGACCCTGCTGGGGAGGCGCACTTGCCAGAGCGGCCGACCATGTCCCCCATATTGATCGTAGGCTCAGAGCCGTGGGCGAGTTGTGTCTCTGGGCGGGTTATGACATCATGACATCACTCTGGGGGAAGTGTCATGCACTTTAAGTGACACACGGCTCCCTGCATATGTTCGGTCTGGAGTCCTTAAATTTAGTGGTCTGTGAGGTCCAAAAGGTTGCCAACCACTAGACTAGAGTTTTGTAATAAAATCCCTAACAAGTAATTTTTGCTGCCTGCATAACATTAGAGGTTTGTTGACAATAGTCTCTATTGATGGATTTTCTCTTACTTTTGGCTCTGGTGAGTATTCAAAGGGGTCTACAGAATACATATAGCAGATAATCTTATGTTTGAAGGAAAATTAACTTCTATTTAAAACACATGGACCTGGAATGTTCTCCACCACAGAATTTCAGAGTGACTGCTTTATAAATAGACTCCAGAATGTTGGATTTTCCCTCATTTTTTGTCTTAGTGGCAATGGTCACCAGGGTAAATATATCACAAGGGGTGACTCAGCCAGCAATGAAAACTTGGGAGTCTACCTCTTCCCTTCTTTACCCCCTCAAATTTGCCATTACAAAGACTTTAATATTTCCAGTGGATCAGGTTTTTGATCTGGTGGATATCTGCACGTAATTCTAGATTTCCAGGGTGTGTTTTCTCATTAGCATTTTATTGGGTGTTCAGAAATAACAAAGAAACCCAATATTAAAGTCGAGCAGACTAGTAACAAGACTGTGGGTTGCACATACTAAGCTCGAGCAAAGTCCAAAAATAAACATCATTATAAAGCGGATTTACATTTAGCCTGATGCAATGTGTCATTACTAACAACCGTAGGGGAAGGGCAGACCAACACAGGTGTAAGACACAGAAGGCAGGAAAGGTAACAGGGGTAGACTACATGGCATGTATTTTGTAATATACATAATATTAATACAGTAATAATGTAATATATAAAAGATCTTAATATGGTTGAATTTGTTAAAAAAAAATGTATTACTGAAGACTATTAAGATACACAAGAACAGTGTACACTGTATCTTAAATGCCTCTTTTGTAAAATATGGAAATAACCGCCATCAATATTCTTTTTGTATTTCAGCAAAGGTCATGTGACCACTAGGTCCCCTCTTCTCCCTCCAGGTCCAGGCCGGGGTAGACGACTGTAAAGCCCTGCTATATTGGCAGCTGAATTACATACATCGAGCCATTGTCGAGCCATATAAACCAATAAATGGGACAAGTGGATAGGCAGAAAGGCAAATTATTTGGCAGGTTTTAATTGTGTATTTAGGCATTTGCCTGGAGTTAAGCTTTGGGTATATATCGTACAGAAAGTGACTGCTTTTCTTGCAAAGTTTACAATTAAACATTTTTATCTATTTTTTGGTAGAAACATTTACACAATGCTGATAGAACAAAAAAATTATGTTTCACAGGTGATCCTAGCAGAGGGTCACAGAAGAGCAGCATGGCTATTTCGTGGGCCCCTGTTGGTGTCGCTTTGGGTGCCAAAGGTTGAAAGGTAATACGAGGGGGTGCTGAGAAGTTCCTAGCTTTGCCGCCTTCCACATGAAATAGAAAAATGAGTGTGGGGGGATATGACAGCCCAATATCTTAGTATGTAACTGTGCAAATATCAGGTCTTTGTGATTCCTAAAACTGTTTTTTCTTTTAGTGAGAAGCTGTGATGGTAGAGGCACAAGCAAGTTTCATGTCGTTGGAGTTACGGGCCGACAATAAGTTTTTGTTTTTCCAAAGAAAGTCAGCAAGGGACATTCACACTGAGATGTCACAAACACTGGGGGAGAAGTGTCCTTCCTACAGCCCTGTCAAAACCTGAATATCTCCTTTCAAGACTGGGCATTTCACCATTAAAGGTGAGCCCAGCAGTGGGCACCTCCTAACCTCAACTGACCCGACAACCTGCAATGCTGTCCATGAGCTGATTATTGAGAACCGGCGAATATCCACAAAAAAAGATAGCTCAGATACTTGACATCTCACAGGAGCGTGTTGGATTTGTTATCACCACTATCCTAGACATACAGAAGCTTTCAGCAAAGTGGGTGCCAAAAAGTTTGAACAGTGATCAGAAGAAAGAA
>NC_092866.1:18151231-18158731 GCF_032062135.1 Pyxicephalus adspersus | reverse complement strand
TTCCCGAATTCGAAAAAAAACCTGAAGGGGCAGCGTTTTGAGGACATTTCTGACGTAAAGGATGCTGCTGAGAGCTGGTTTACGGCCCAACCAAATTACTTTTATTTGAACAGTCTAGAAAAGCTGCAACTATGCTGTACCAAGTGCATCAGTCCCAGGGGGAATATGTTGAATAAATGTGTTATTTCATAACTCTGGCTCTCTTCTTTCTGGGCAAAGCCAGGAACTTCTCAGCACCCCCTCGTAAGTATACATGGGAAAATGTACTGAGAAGTGCACTACATACAGAACGGTAATTCTATGTTATTTACACAAGTCCACTTACTAACTTTTAAGTACATTAAAGTGCATTTGTCATCTGTCGTTAATACCTTCAAGTACAATAATGCCCATTCCTCAATCTCAATTCGCTATTCATATGTCCATAATTATAACCCTGAGAGTGTTCTTACTGTAAATATGCAATTGTATTTCTCTTAAATTCAAATCTAAATTTAGAGTTCGGATTTAAAAAAAAATGTGCTAATAGGTCCAGACCTATGAGTGCATTTTTTACTTTTTATAAAAAGGTGGCTTAATTTTTTTTTTAATAATTTATTTATCGCTGTGGCAGTAAAGATTGAATCATAAACCCAGAGGATTATAATTCTGTATTCATAAACAATAAATCAATTTATAAGATATATCCCTTGCCCAATGTATATTCATGGGATTACGATATTCTTACCATACTTCAAAATACTAATGCCATTCATATAACCCTGTCAGTTTCTTTCACCTGATGCGTTTCACCTACTTTGGTTTCTTAAGGGGTATTTTTATGGACTAAACGGTTTTGGTGAAGGTATATGTCAATATACATGTAGGTAAAAAACAGTGTTTCAAATAGCTAGGCAATGCTTCTGAATTCAAAAACTTAGATGTGTACTATCGCTTATGGATATCAATGTAATATGCTCCAATATGTCAATTTGAAATTCCCAGGGATAGATGGAGCTTCAGTGTGGCAGTGTGGAAGAGTGTTGGGCTATTGTCCTGCTACTGTCAGAGGGGTAGCCCCTCTGGCTGGACAGTAGCAGAACACTCTGCCACACCGAAGAAGCCAATGTAGGCGAAACGCATTGGGTGATGATACTGACATGGTTATAGGAATAACTTTAGTATTTTGATGTAGTAGAAGTATTATAATCCCATGATTATACAATGGGAAAGAGATATATCGCATATATAGTATGTAATTATGTATGCTGTATTGTTTATGAATTGTTCATAATTGAAGATTTTGCTTTTCTGATATGCAGCTTTCCATTATTATTATTATTATTATTATTAATAATAATATTAATAATTATACCCATCTCATTTCCATGTATAAACCTTTGACATCAGACAGATACAATTTAAAAGTTGCTGCATAAAAATAAGTAAGTTTCTTGAGATATAGTAATAGTTCTTAACATTTCCATTACACTCTTTTGCGTTAAGCCCACTTTTTGAATTTAGCTACCTATGTCCGGCAGTGATGAGTAGAAAAAAAATAGTTAGGTTTAGGCTAATTTCCGACCACATGCTCAAGCACACTCCCATCCGCTCTCTTTCAACCATAGGGGAGTGGTGGGGAATTATTTTGTCTACATAGTTACATTAATGTTGTAGGTATTTTATGGGATAGTTCTTGAATACAACATGTAGTATGTAACATATAACCTGCCATTCACTTCTATTATCGTGAATGGGGACATAATGCAACCCAGTTGCTGTAGTTTAACATGGCTGCTTTGCGGTTATGGCTAGAGGACTAGAGATGGCCTAAGGTGTTACTCCAAGGTAATTCTGCTTCCCTAAGCATCAGCCATTTTGGTATATACAGCTGTAATAGTGAATCAAAAAGATTTTGGAATAAACTGTCAGAATAATTTCTCTATATTCCATTCCTAATTTTTGGGCTCCTTGATTAAGAAGATAGTAAAATGCGAAATTCAGTATCTTACAACAACCAATGGGAAATCAACTCACACCAAATTTATTGGAGTATATTGAAACCTGATTAGTATCTATCAATAAATAGTGAGGTTATTACTTCTAAATCATCGAAAGTTTAATTTGTGGTTTAAAGTGTTTATAGAAAACAAAAAAGTTGAGTGATAAATCATTGTCTAATGGCCAAAGTTATTACTGAGTATATAGGATCGTGGACTAAAATCAAAACATAATCACACTACTTTTCTGCATGGAATTCAGATACACATACATAGTAATAGTAATATATTTGGACTGAACAAGCTTTACAGAATCTGTTCCCCGTGGCATTTTACTCTCCTAGCCATTCTGCTATATTGGAATAATGTATGTGGCAAGATTTGCAATTTTTGTTTCACTGAGGTTAGATTAAATCTTTTTAGGAACTTGGAATGTTGATGAAAAGGGTTTAGGGAAATAAAGATAGTTTACAGTCTACAGCAATTCTCAGGGAAAAGGTAAGGACTGTCTAGATCAGGGTTTGCCAGCCAGGGATCCTCCAGAGGTTGCCAGGGGTTCCTTGAGCAATGAGCAATTTGTGTCTCTCAGGCAAGTTAGCACCGGCACCAATGAATATCTGTAAGGGTGACAGATTACCCACTGGCCAGCAATGTAAAAGGCATTCTTCATATTGTCCACCAAGCTAAAATACTCTGAGCTGTGGTTATAGTAATTATAGCAGGGGTTCCCTGAAGACATGAAGGTTTTTTTAAGGGTTCTCACATGCTAGAAAGGTTGAAAAGACTTGGCTTACAGCAGGGGTGTCAAACTCTGGCTTGGGGGCCAAATTTGGCCCCCAGCATCCTTTTTTGGCCCTCAAAGGAATCCTAAATATGAACTGCAGCTGACCCGCCGCTGCATTAAGATAGCGCCGCTACTACAATTCCCGGCATCATTCGCGTCTATAGACCAGCAGGCTCTCAACCTATGCGTGGCCCCACATTGGACTGTTTTATAGTCGCAAATATTGCTGGGAATTTTAGTAGCGGCGCTATTTCAATGAAGAGGGAGTTTCAGCGGCGGGCCACTCATATGATTTAGCTCCGCATTGGCGGTGTCTGGCATTTCCAGCACTCCCCTCAGCTGTACTTTTCCTTGCTACTCCAAGGCATGGACTTGAATGGTTGGATTTTCATAGAAGAATATTGGTATTATTATTGTTACCCTGTGCTAAAAGGTTACCATTGAAATTTAACTCAGAAGACTACAAATAGAGAAAGAGGCATGAGATTTTTTCCTAAATAAAATTTAAAAAAATGTTATGCCTCTTTTCTATTATAAACTTGTTCCAGATTGAATGTGAAGCAAAACCTCTTTGTTTCCATATAAAAAGGGTTTATATCTAATGACAAGGAAAGATGTCCTCAATTTTTTCAATAAATTTCAAAGTTGGTCCGCGACTAAGTTTTTAATTTTGCCCCTCTGTGTATTTGAGTTTGACTCCCCTGGCTTACAGTATGATGAGCACTTATCTGAAATCAGCCATGTATTGACCAGATGTTAATTTGTACCATAAACACTCATAAAAGAGAAACAGAATCTACAGCAACACCTTTAACTAACAATCAATATACCGTGGCATGGAATATTCCAATTAAATCCTGGGATAAGCTAAAGACACATTCATTCTTAATTGAATCTTAGTGTTTAAAATGTTTTTTTTTCTACATTGGTACAATAATTCAGCATTAAACTTTGCCTTTGTACGGCAGCTTCCTATTATTAGGACAAGTCCCTCCTGCTGCCTCTTCTTGTGCAGGTTGACTGGTCTTGTATCAACATCCTCCTCCTGCAGTTTTCCACAAGCAAGTTTGCATAAGCATTTTGTGCAAAGCAGTAATTGCAACACAGCTCATAGACATGTGAGAAGAATTGAGGAGTGTATACGCTTAGCTCTAGTGGGATCGAGCCCTAAATCATAAAACAACCTCCCCCTGTAACAAGGTTAGTTAAAAAGATCAGGTAAATACAGAGTTAAAATAAAAAATGTTTGCTTGTGACACTGGGGAGAATGTAGAATTTGTCTGCATCTAATAATCTATGGCTCACTGGGGAGGTTTAAATAGGCTGGGAGCTCCATGGAGAAAAGCTGTGAATGAGGTGCACCAGGGACCTATGGTGAGTAAAGACAGCAACTGAGACTAAAAAAGAAAAAGTTTAGGGCTGCTAGACAAAAAACAACAGAGGAGCTAGAGGAGAGCATGTTCATTTTCAAAGCAAGGTGGAAAAAAATGATTTTTTCTTGCACATAACTTCACCTCATTTGCTAAGCAAAGTGAATTTTCACTTTGTGTTCCCTCATTTACATAGATAGGTAAGGATTCACTAAAAAAGTCAATAAGTTCTGCTTCAATCAAAGCCACTGTTTTTCTAAGTTTCTAGGTACTTGTGTGATATGTACAAAACTGTGGATAGCTATTTGCAATAGCAGGGCTGACTTCCATGTTTGAGAGTTTTCCAATGATAAAACCCTTGCAAGATATCTTCTTCTCCATGATGTCCATGTATAGAAAGGCTCCAAGTGAAGTGTTCAAGATTTTCTAACCTATTCAGCTTCCAACATCTTTGTCTCTTGACAAGCTATATTATTGTTAGGTAATGCCTTGGAAGTTTAAAGTAGAAAGTTAAAGTGCAACTAACGGCAACGCTCACCTATCACTGTTTAGTCTCAGAACCATTTTATTTCTTCTTTTCTTCTTGGAGATGATCTTTGACCTCTTGATTGGTTGTGCTGGGATGAAGTAACTCATACACAGCTCTGCAAAATTTCACAGTTGGGCAGAAATCAGGCATTTAAGAACAGGTATTGCAGAAGTGGCATTGAATGTCCCTTTCTGTTAAAACCACCTGCCTAGATTCTGAATTTGCAAACAGGGACTTTAAGAATTACGAGCAAGTCACAAAGGCTTCCCTGGTACTCAATATGGACATACGGTTGACTCTTGGTCAAGCCTTTATGCTTAAACACATTCCACAGGTATCAACAGTATGTGCAGACTGAGGGACAGAAGATGAAGAGAAGTTGACCAGGTAAGTGATTTGCAGGAACATTAATAACTTATGTAATGGCAAAAGTAGACATGAGTAGGGTCAGGTGTAGGCTATGGGCTATAAGAGAGGAGTATAAATATTTAAATTTGATAGACAAAAGCCCATATTAGGTTGGAGTTATCTCAAAGGTCAATGAGAAAGAAGGAAGCAAACTAACAGTAAAGAAAGAGGAGGGTCATATCAAGGATAGATACAATTAGCTCCAGAACACAGGAACGATCTCTGAGTACTTTACACGTGCAAGTACAAGAACATTTTGAGCTGATAAAGTTCATCAACTTGGATTTTCAGTTGAACTTAGACACAGTGGATAAATGACAATGCTTATTTTGCAACAAGCCATGGTGAGTGTCTATAGCTGAGGTCTATTGGGTGTTAGACAATTGAGAACATAGCCAAGAACTGGCACCAACATTTACATGAATAGGCCATCTCGTAAACAGCATTTCAACCCAGGAAGTAGATGATGACCCTTAAATTCTGATCCATAAAGTCTTTGCAAAGCCAGTGAAAGGGGGATAGTAGCGACCTACTAATAGCTACCAACACATACAAATTACTTAATGTGCGTATACATGAACAAATTATTCTGATGCCAGGTTGGCAATAAAAATTATTTAATATAACGTTTGATGTCATGTGATTCCTTAAAGCTTTCAGCAACAGACAATCATGTTGGTGCTTAACACCAGCCTTGTATCAATCATGCCACAGAAATGCACTCAATACAGCGAGCATATGTACAGACGGTAATCTATTTTTATTACAATTATCACATTCCAGTGTACGTGGTTTTTTTAAGTGTTCATTTTTATACCTTGCCATTTCCAAGAAGGAATCAGATTGCTGAGTTTTAGTTGACAAAACAATGTCTTGAGCTCACATGTACTGAAACACAAAAATCTGTATATTTATTAACAATCCATAAAACTGAAACAGATGCTAGACTTTGGGGAGGGTTTCTTGTGTTAAAATGCTTGGATAAACACAGAAACTCATAAATGTTGACTGTGTAAATTTCATTTGACAAAGCAGACAATTTCATTAAGATGAAGGCACTGGAGATGCAGAAAGAATTGCGGGATTGAAAAAAAAATGTGTAAATAAAAATTTTAGTTTTCTGCCATTAGTGAAATAATCTTGACTGTTTGGCAATATTTTGCATTGTCATATTGAAAAACCAGCAAGTAAAACCAATTAGTAATTTGTAAATACTATGCAGCAAATATTTCAGTAGAGGAAAGTTCACGCATTTCCTTTATAGCCCATCCCTAGGCTGTGGGTAAGGGTGCCTAATCAATGCTGACTTCTCGTTTGTGTTACTCATTAACTATTGACTTCATTGATTTGGTCTCCAGCTCTATGGGTGAGGCTCAGAAAAAAATAAATACATTTTCTAAAAAAAGAACATTATTTTCATTATTAGATCGAGGTTAATTGTATGTATTATATTTTGTTTATATGTTTTTTATTACATTTTATAAAACCTATTTTTAACATAAATTATTGTACAACAAATAAACAAAAAAAGGTACTGGAAAATATTTGTAAATGTACCAAAAGCTCCCCCTGCTGCCATAAACAATATTCAAAATATTAAAATGCAAAATGTTATATTTGTCTAACTAAATATATATTTAAAAGCTATATTTTTGTCCGGGACATAATATACCAAAGCAATTCACATATTTTTTTGGGACCAAGCAGTCCAACAAAAAGGAGAACAGCTTCTAGAACTCATATGCAGTATGTTATATAATGCAAGAGAGTTTCAACCTTAAGGTTCAGTGCAAAAACCTGCCAGCATACTGTGGAAGAAGAGCCTTGTGTGGTAGCATTGGTCTCTCTGAAGACGTCCAACATACTTCTACTGAGTCAGAGCCATAAATTAACAATGAGCAAAGTGTATGCTCACTGATGACTATAGCTATAGGCCCTCTGCAGATATACCACTGCTTCTACCCTGCTGATAGGGGGCGGGCTTTTCTACTATACAGGTTGTGGATGATTTCTAAATGAGTTGATGAGTTAAAACATCATTTGTTTTGATGTATCTGGAATGTATGTACATGGTGTAAACTGAATGTTCAGGTGTGCCTTTAGGTACAACTATAATTTTAATAAAGTTCCTATTTGATCAATCCCACGCTCTAGCACCCCCACCTTTAGTCTTATATTTACCTTTTATTCTCCAATCTTTACTATGTGGACTCCTGGCTGAGAACAAAATCTTAATTTTTCACTCCATAATAGCTGGCCTCCATGTATTGTTGGGATGCTGAATAGATAGTCTCGTTCTCCTACTGGGATGCTCAATAGATTGCCTCCATTACTGCTGGGATGCCTAATAGATGACCTCCATCCACCACTGAGGTGCCTAATAGATGACCTCCATCCACCACTGGGATGCCTAATAGATGACCTCCATCC
>NC_092866.1:18104889-18150864 GCF_032062135.1 Pyxicephalus adspersus | reverse complement strand
ATAGATGACCTCCATCTACCACTGAAATGCTTTATAGATGGCCTCCATCCACCACTGAGATGCGTAATAAATGACCTCCATTTACCACTGGGATGCCTAATATATGTCCTCCATCCACCACTGGGATACTTTGTAGATAGGCTCCATTCACTACTAAAATGCTTAAGAGATTGCCTTCATCCACTATTGGGATGCCTAATAGATGACCTCCACCTACCACTGAGATGGTTAGGAGATGGTCTCTGTCTACTACTGAGATGCTTTTTAGATAGCCTCCATCTACCATTTGGGTGCCTGGTGATCCCACACAGTCCTTGTTTAGGCTTTTCCTTTAAAAGGTACCAATATTTGTCCCCATTTCCTAATTTCTAAATTTCTTTGCTGTGTTGCCAGTGATCACTAGAGAGTGGATGTGCTGGCATGGTCCCCTGTTGTCACCATTCGAACCCCATTCTGAGAAGTGCCATGCAGCCATGGCTGATGTATATAAAGGTTGCAGGGCATCAGCAGCAGATGAAGACAAAATTAAAAAAATATATATATAAAATAAAAAAAAGGCACTCCATGATAACACATCAAGTAACTGCAGTCATCAATTAGGCTTTATAATGGTAGAACAATTCAGCTCCAATAGCTGGTGGTTTATTATCAGTTTGATTACAGAACAAAATTCTTCTTGGCCATTTCTTCATTAAATACATTTATTTGGAGACTGGAGGAGTGTGTTGCCTTTGGCATGCAAGGACAATCTCTGCTCTCCCCTTCCAGTCTTATTTAGACTCAGGGCTGGTGCATCGTATCATATAAATGGGGAAGGGGTTAAATACAGTATGTATAGTATTTCAGACTGTATATAAAAAGCACACTCCCATGGCTTTTAATGGCACTCCATTCTGCAATGTATTTTTAGCTGTATACAGTATAAGCAAGACATGGCCACTTATATACATAAATATAACTTTCACATGTAATCAGTTAATACAACAAGCTCCTTGTATACACATATTAAAGTTTAGATGTAAAAGCAGAATTTGTTAAAATTGAAAATTGCAGTCACGAGTGCATCGTTACTTCTAGCCAGTGACAAAATATGAATAGTATAAAGCTGTGTAGATGATCTCCAAACATGTCAATGTGTTCTCTCCATGGGGAAAAATAATCTAAGCTTCCCACAAGAATGATATTAGGCATGCACCATCTAAGGAATATGATTAAGATTCTCAGAGGATCGACGATATTACTGACATATAGGAAACTATCATATCCTGACATATAGGAAGATGGATCTTTGCATACCAACACTTGCAAATACTATGGCTATTAATACATACCACCTCCACTAGCTCCCTCGCTGGCATCTTCTGCTTGTTTTTTTCCAGGATTATGATCTTCAGTCATGTTGATTAGCTAGGCTGGGATAAAGTAACTTCAGCACTTAACGATTGGAGCTTTTTTACTGGAAAATAGACTACGGTACATATTTTTTTACATTGGATTATTATTTTTAACAAACAGTATTTGTATAGCGCCAACATATTACGCATCGCTGTACATTAAAAAGGGGTTGCAAATGACAGACAGATACAGACAGTGACACAGGAGGAGGAGAGGACCCTGCCCAGAAGAGATTACAATCTAAAAGGTTGGGGAAATACTATGGAGAGGTGGGAAATAGTGAGGATTTTAGGAGACGGAAGAAGATGGGTAGGCAAGTTTGAAAATATGGGTTTTGAGTGCTCTTTTATATGAACATAAGGCATTAGATTGTGAGCCTCTTTGAGGGACAGCCAGTGAAATGACTTTGTAAAGCACTGTAAAGTGTCGGTGCAATATAAATACTGTGTAATAAAAATAATAATAATATGAGCAGAGGAGGATGTGGAAGACCATTCCAGAGTCGGGGCAGCTCTAGAAAAGTCTTGTAGCCGTGCGTGTGATGAGGTTATGAGAGAGGAAATCAGTAGTAGATCATTGGAGGAGTGAAGAGCAAGGCTAGGGGGGTATTTTTCAGGTCAGAAAGGTAAGTGGGGCAAGAACTATGGAGGGATTTTAGGACAAAGCACAAGAGCTTGAATATGATTCTAAAGTGAAATGGATCAATTAGAAAATGTATAGATCATGAGTTGATAAAAATGTGTATTTTGGGTTTAAAGGTGGAATAAAACAATGGTTGCTATGAAAAATTTGGGTGGTCCACAAAAAATTTGGACATTATTTGCAATTTTTATGTTTTATTAATATTAAAACAAAAATAATATTCTAATAAATTCTTAAATTCTGAATGACAATTTTCTTTTTTATATTGCACTAATTTCACAAACTGTTCTAAACACAGAAAAACAAGGGAGGAGCAGCATGACGTCAGTGTAGTCTTAAGTTGTATGAGACAACTGTTGCTGAGGCGTACACTTCAGTATTGTTTCCACCATTACAACAGTCACCCCACTCCGCGAATACCGATTCTCATCCGATTGTTTTATTTTATTTGTTTATTTCTCAGATGCTCTTTTAGGTAATATGACCCTAACTGTGTATTTTCTTTAACTGTGATATTTAATGGCATCATATTATTTGATTAAGGGCGAACAAATTATTTACAATTCTTTAGTAATACCAAAGATAATGCAACTAATGATAATAGTACCAATAGTAATACTTCACTTAACCATGAGCTGATCAATTAATCAGAACCTCCACAGTCCTTGTCGGGCACCATTCGGAAGATTATTATTTTTCAAATGTATTTATATCTTTCTCAAAATTCATATTAATAGTCCGCAGCCTTTAAAATTAATAATTTAGTGGTCCGTGAGGTCCGAAAAGTTGGCAATCACTGTAATAAAACATTTGGACTCATCAACAATGAACAATGGACTCATGGTATGATTTTTCTGTTAAAAAAGTCCTGTTCACAATTTATTTTACACCACGTTTTTTTAAGCAGTCAAAGGGTTTTATGTCAGGGCCCTGGCACTGATTATACAATTGTATACTGTTCATACTAATTATACAATTGTAACATATAGTGGCAAGCCATGCACCTGCAAAAAAAATTCTGTTTTTTATGCATGAAGATGGACTGCAAGCAGCTAAAATAAATATTAACACAAGGTACCAAAGTAATAAGCAAAAAGGACTGAGTTCACAAAAGCAACTTGTGTGAAAAAAGGTTGCAGCAGAATTGTTTTTGGGTTCATTGCATGGGGAGTTACATTTATGGTAAGGCTTTCCAAGGGATGCAATGTTTATTATTACAACACTGAGCCTCATCTTGTGATTGTACTTAAGGCAGAACCTGTCACTTAGCATTCTTTTTATCCAAAGCAGTTCCAATGTGAGTTAGCTCATAATCTTAAGGGTTTATCTGGCTGGTTTGTGTTCCAGCCTCCTCCAGCTTCTGGTTTGACAAGTGGCAAAGAAAACCAGCAGAGCTGAGTGGGCGTCATGAATGCTGTGTGCTGCTTCTATGCAGCCAGAGCTGTACATTATTCATGGACATTGTAACCTTTAAGTCTCCCTGACAATACCTAATTAGTGCAAATGCTATTCACTATATATGTGTATTGTTCAGAGCCTACACTTTAAAGAGGCATATTATGGCAAGCAACTGACAAAGTCTTTAAAAATGTATATTTGCTTAGATTGTGCACTGCCGGTTTATGTAAATGTACAAATTAAAAATTCAATTTACTATGCAGACTTTAAAATACAATTCATGTATCTACAGTCATTAGAAAATGAAAGTACACTCTGTTTCAATTCCAAGGTTTTACCTATAAGGGCTTAACAAATCATCTGGTCTTTAGCAGGTGTTAAAATTCAGTAAATACAACCTCAGATGAACAACACCATGTGACATATTACACTCTGTGATTATTTATTTAACAAAGACTAAATCAAAATGCAGGAGCAGTGTGTGAAAATTAAGTATACCCATTTCAATGGGAATTAAAAAGGTAGGTAGGGACAAGGTGCTGGTAATCAAATGCCCATGATTTACTGATCATCAGCAAGTGTGACCACATCTGAAAAGCAAATGTTTTGGCAGTTTGCTGCATTGGAGCATTTAGGTGAGTGCTGACACAATGCTAAGGAGGAAAGACATCAGCAATGATCTTAGAGAAGCAATTGTTGTTGCATCAGTCAGGAAAGGTATAAAGCCGTTCCAAATAATTTGAAGTATATCATTCTGTGTGAGAAAGATTATTCACAAGTGGATAAGATTTAAGACAGTCCTGCTAGAAGTGGATGTCCCAGCAAAGTCACCCCACTCTACAAGCCACAGTTACCATGAAAAACGTTAAAGTTCATGACAGGACAAAGAGAAAAAGACTGAGAAAATATAGATTGTTGGGAAGGGTGGGCCAGAAAAAAGCCCCTTCTTTCTAAAAACAAACCACAAGTATTCTGGAACAATGTCCTTAGTATAGATGAGACACATGTGGAGATGTTTGGTATAATGCACAGCTCTAAAAAAAACAAACCGACTATCTGTAAAAACACTTTAGACCAACCGTAAAGCATGGTGGTGAAGGGTGATGATTTGGGCTTGTTTTGCAGTTACGTGACCTTGCAATCTCCAAGTCAGCCATGAACTCGTCTGTATACCAAAGTATCCTGGAGTGAAATGTGGGGTTATCTGCGCAACAGCTAGGACTTGGCTAAAAACAGGTCATGCAACAGGACAATAAAAAAAAAAAAAAAAAAAGAAAGTTCATAGGCCAATTAAAGTGTGGTGGAAGAACATTTAGAGAGTCATGCATAAACAAATGCACACAAACCTAAATGAGCTGAAGCAATGTTGTAAAGACTGGGTCACAATTTCTTCACAATGATGTGAGAAAACAATAAGGTCATACAGAAAACAATTACTTTAAGTTTTTGCTACAATCTATTGAATCATAAGGTGAACATAGTTTTTCACGCAACTTCTCCATTTTGGCTACATTTCTGGTAAATAAATAACAACACATTGGAATCTGTTGTGTTAGTTTTACACGTGGGGTCAGATATCATTAGTTTTAGAACCTGCTAAGGACTAGAATCATTTTTTTAGAATGTCCTGATATGTAAAACATTAAAATTCCCAGAGGGTGTACTTTCTTTTTCTCATGACTATCTAAAACAAAGGCCAATGAAAATATACTACTGAAACACTGTGATATAATATATAATTAATAAATTTACTGGGGCATATCAAATTTCAAAAATAAATGCAAAGTCCAATAACTCATAACAACTTTATTAATACTTTATTCAACATTCCTCCGGGTTATGTACATTAGTATGAACCAAGTAGAAAAAAAAAACACCTATAGGTCAGTTGCATTTTCCATCTTCAAAAAAAAACCTGTATAACAGAAATACATAGGTTGCCATTTTTGTGAACAGCCGCTATTCTAAGTTTTGGATAAAGTGGGGGATTTTTACCATCTTGTATGTCACAGTTACAATCAGATAATGAAGTGATTCATGCTATTTCTCCTACTATCCTATCCTAGGGTAAGTGTGACTAAAGGCTATTTCATGTCCCAGCTCTTTGGAAATCTCTAGATACCAGCTGTGAAAACTTCATGTAAAAAATCTATTTTAACTCCAAATGTATCCTTGCCAATAGAAAAAAAAATAATGATTTCAGGAAATCAAGAAAAGGTGGAATAATGCCACTGGTCTTGATATGTTAAGGTTCTCCAAGACTGGAAAAGACAGACTGGCCGAACCTGCGTGAACTAGCAAACATGGAATAGATCTGGTCAATAATTGAAAACATTTGACAAAAAATAGTTTCCTATTATTTGACAAATGTTTGCAATCATTGACCAATATTATTCCAGGCTTGCTGCATAAGTCTATTTTCAAATTGCAATTTGGCTTTTATTAGTAGATGATTAGGGCACCTAGTGTAATGACTTCTGCTCCTTGTACATTTACCTGCTACACACAGTCCAAGTTTATTAAAGACAGACCCAATTCCGGTAAAATTATGGTATGAGTAACATTTATAGAGATTCCAATTTTCTGAAAGTGAGATCAGAAGTGAATGACTTGATTTTTACATCAGTACTTTAGAGATGAATGTAACAACTAACTAGGTGCTCCAGTAACTATACACCCAATAACAAATGATACATTTTGAGTGGAAAATTCAATTAAGAACAATGCACAGTCCTGTGGAGGCAAATCATGAAGATGAACGATGTCCACTTCATTGTCTTGGTCAGTCTGATGGGTTCTGAATGACAATCAGTAGGTATTCTTTGTCTGAAAAGAAATTGTTTGTTATAGGTAAAGGTTTTCAAAATATAATAAATGGCATAGATGTTTTATTACACTTTTGTGACTGCAATGTGACCCTAGAAATCCAAATGTAAAATGCCCCTTACTGTGGGAATGTTAAGAAATGTTGCAGCAGAGTATAGGAAATGTGCAGCTGTATGTGTTCCCTGTGCCTATACCCACTGGTAATGAGAACAATAACCATAGTGGCACATTAATTAAAAATGTTGATCTGTTATTGGATTTGTTTTTTTTCTATTTTGATCACCACTTTCAGCAGAACCAAATGGTAATCAGAATAATTGTCCCTTCATAGAGTTATTGTCAAGGTAACTGAACCACACATATGTTACTAAATATGGACTGGTCATCTTAGGTTAAAAAAAAGCTCAGGATTCAGGATGTTCCAGAAGATGAAGCAACAAAGGGAAAGCAATATATTGCTTTTAAGATGGCTAAACGATGGTAAAAGACAGGAAATGTCAGTTGATCCCACTGTGAACATCTGAACTAACCCAACAGAAGAAGTATATTGTTTCATATGAAGTTAAAGCTCTTAAATTTGTTTCTCCATGGAAAAAAAAATACCTACAGAGGAAGGAGAGATCAACTGATATCTATAGCTATGTTTATAGTGTACGTCCAGTTCAATTTTTTTTTTTTTTTTTATAGAGCTGGGAAGGATTAAACCCCCTAAAGACATTAACCTTCAATTTATTTCCTAATGAAGAGGACACTAAAGTGAACAAAATTTTCATCCTAAAAAGCTGTTGTTGGAGGATTTCTTCTCGCCCATAAGTCTGATAACAACCCAAACAAAATGTTTGATTGTAGCTTTCAGTCTTAGTGAGAATGGTCACCAGGACAAATAAAGGGGGTGAATCTTTCTAGAAGGGACAGCATTAAAAAAAACTTAAAAGAGTATCTAATTCCATTCTCTGCTGCTTGGATCACCAGATTCAAATGGCCAAGGTGGGTGTAAAGTTGACTAGTGGTCATGAGAGCCTCCTATGGATATCTGGCTTTACATATAGAAAATATTCTTGAAGTGGTGGTTTAGGAATAACCCTTATGCAATACATAGAGTTAGACCAGATCACCAAGAAATGGGACTGGAGTAAATTGGTGCAGTATCTCTATGCCTAGAAAAAAAAATGAACTACTCTATTCTTCTGGTGCCTTGTTGATGTAAGTGCAGCTGTCACAGTAAGGAACATATATAATTAATATGTTTACTTCACTGCATGGCCACTGCTCCACCTCCTCAGAATGTCATAGCAGTGAGATCTAATTTAAAACAAAGAGCTTTACTCATATAATGTAATTCTTCTAATCTTGCTTGCGATGTGCAATGAACCATCATGATATTCTATTAATCTATAGGGGATAGGCAAAGGCACATAATTACACTGCCAGGTGTTGAAATGCTTTCCTTGCTTAAATTATTTTTATCAGTTGATATTAAAGCTAACAGTAGTACAGTATATACCTAATACCTGCTTACCTGTCCAGCAGTTGTTGTTTTAAAGTTTACTCTCATGAAGAGCATCCAGCACCTTTTCTATCTGACACTTCTAGGTGTGTTGATAAGAATGTCTCCCATTAATCAATGTGGTTACTCGTTCCAACCTTATTACAGGAGTAGTGACAAAGAGGTTACTGGAAGGACCCACAGCAACCAGTGGAGACTTGCAGAGTCCAAGTCCTATTTGGAAGACTCGGAAATATATTTAGTAAAGCTGCCGGTAACTCTTTATGAGTGGAAGCTGTAGAAACACCATCTATTGGATTGGTGAATATAAAGATTCCTCCCTTTCAGGGTATTGTACTGTAAGCTTTTCTATACAATGACATATTTACTGTTAACAATATCCTTTTTTGGAATAGAATACAAAATAAAACATATAACTGAAAATATCCAGCTAATGAGCTTTGACAATAATGCCAAGGTCGTATGGGAGAAGGTGCAGACACAAAATTCTGCAACCTTTTAGAAGATCTACTGAGAGCAGATAATATACACCCAAGTCCTGAAAAAGTGACAAATTCAAGTAATAAAATGTGTAGATGGTGCAAACAAATCAGAATCAAATAAATGCAGTGTTCTCCTCAGCACTTTTTGTGCACCACTTAGCACATTTAAGTAACTACCTGGTTGTTTTTGGGCGATTACTGATGAAATGGGTCACAATACAGGAGCTGCCACCCACCTACAACTTGTCTGGGTTGAATGCTGTAAAGTTATATATAAACCTATATAAATCCTATACTTCAATATCCTAAGCTATCCTTATAATGCATGTTCATCTTATCAATTTTTGACAGCACCAGAATGCGACCAGGAAGCTAACAATGCCTACTGGGGGGAAATTAACTACCTCTTTCTGCAATATAGCCTGTCTGATCACAAACTTTTAAAGTGGAACTTTAGTTCCGCTTTACGAATAGGGATGTTTTTTTGGGTGTCTTTGCCAGACCTCTATTTCAAGGATGCATTTTCTCACTCTAGAAAATTTCATTTTAATAGCTGCTTCCACAAAAATAGAAATTTAGCAGGTCTCAAATCAAAACAGAAACATAAGGTTTAGGTGTGGTTGGTCTATAACAAATTGTCAAGGCACCAAAAGATTTGTAGAGATGCCTATAAATAATATAAAATTACTTCAGTGGATTTATAGTAGTCTGTCAAATGAATTATTCAGTAATTATTTAGTCTGCACAGAGCATCAAACAAGAAAAACCAGACCAGCCGGTCATACCAGTACCTGGGGCAACCATGATTTCGTGCTTCTTTGATCGAATTCTGAGGAACGTGAGATCATTCTGAGGGTCAATATCGCGCACTGTGCTTCTAGCTTTCATAGACAACTGGTGAAAGAGTCCGGCATATTGAACGGTGGTGGAATTATCTAGAGTGGTCCTAATTGGAATACCTGGAAATGAAATGAGCCAAAAAACATGCAGCCTTAGTCAGGTTTATTTACCCTCATTTGCGTTACATTCCAACCTACAATTTCAATATACATATGTTAAAAAGAGAAGGCCTTTAAATTTATTTAAAACCCTGAAGCTAACACAATTTCTAAAAGCAGAGAATCTGTAGAATAAAATATGTTGGATGTAAGTTAGTTGTATGTAGTTGGAATTTCACAATATATATGCGCACAGTAATGTTTGTGAAACTGTTTTGTTATATTTATAGTAAAAAAAATACACCAAAACTAATTTTACGTCACACAAATACAATATAGTTCACCTATTTCCTTTTTTGCAAAATTTAAAATATGTGACTGTGTCTTATGTGTGAAATGGCAAAAAATTATCTGTAGCAGACCCTTTAAAGCTTATCAGTTTAAAGTTATTTTAGTTATTTCTCTCAATATGCTGTACAAGGCGACACGATTGATGTACACACACACACAACACACACACTTGTGGTATGCGCAATAAAGTATTTGCTCCGAAGTAAGGCCGTGGGTCCTTTTTTACCTATTTTATATATATATTTATTTAAATTCAATTTTATGCGCCTTTTACTTTTTTTTTTTTATTTCCTTTATTTTTACTTTATGTCATAGTAGGTTTAGTACACCCCTGATCTCTCTCCTGCACCGCTTTCAAACAAATTGAGTACAAGGAGTATAAGGTTGGTTTGCATTCTAGCTAACAGAAAAGAATCTTTGATGAATGGATTTTCCCTGCTTGGCTTTCATAAATGTAACTCTGCCTTCCTAGGTCCCTGGGGGTAACTTCAACATTGCTCAGCCAAGAAAAAATGTTTAAATGATTACCTTGGGCTCAGGTATATCCTGTAGTAACACACGGGGTTTAGGCCAAGAAGGTTAATGAAGTACAAATAAAGAATGATGTGCAATACACAGAAATATATGGCAATCAGGTAGCAGCTTTAGCCAGGTTCCACACCATCTTGATTAGGGTTAGGTACATGTGCAATGGTGCTCATTTGATAATTGGGTCAGGGCTGATATTGGGCAAGAATCTTGCGTGTGTACAGGGCTCGGCTGATATCGGATGAGAATCACGCGTGTGTACAAGGCTCGTCGTCCATCATCCTGGCGGATCCATGGATGATGAACAATCATAATTGAAGTGAAGGGGAGAGAACACAGCGGAGTGCCGCTACTTCGTTCTCCATCTCTATAGAGCAGAACGGTGCTGTATGTACAGAGCACGTTCATGAATCATTAGTAGTCAGCAGTCATTAGTCGTTGGAAAATATTGTGAAAGATCCTTTCCAACGACAATTATTGCACGTGTGTACATAGCCTAACTCTCCAAGGGCCAGGCTGGTTTCACAGGAAGCTGAACCATAATATGCGAGTGTCATTCCCGATTATCCAGAGCAGCAGACATGTGAGAATCACAAACCAATTATTTATTTAACAATTTCCCCGATGCTCCGCTTTTTTTTCCCATACCTTCAGAGTTTACTACTATAGTTCCAATGACTCCTTTCTGAGCCTGAATCCTCTTGAGTGTTTCCTCGACTTCAGACTGAAAATGAAACAAAGAAATGCTTACCAAGTAGTATTTGCAACAACTGTTTTTACATGTGCATACTAACACTCCCCTCCTCCTTTTTTTATAAACTGCAAAGAAACATTCTCATGTATCTGTGGTAAAGGACCCAGAAGCTCACCATTCATAGGATATCTAGAGAAATGCATGATCGCTATGAGGATGCTTACACACCCTATATTCTTTGTGTGGAACAGTGCATCCAAAATCATCCAAAAGGAAACCCCCAGCAACCTCTGCTTGAGAAACACTGCTTTGGAGGTTGGTAGGGCTGATTGACCTCCCATTTGATGATCCCTGCATAGCTCTGGGGTCAATACCGCTTGGTAGAGCCAGCAAACTTTCACTTTACATGTAAGGGTAGACAACCCTAGACAACTCGATTGCCTAGGTCAGCAAACTTTTTTGGCTACTAGGCCATTTTAGGAGGTCAAGAAGGCACACTAGGCTGGACTCTTTCCCGAGTCCCACGCTGATGGCTCTGCCCCCACCAGAATTGCCCCTAAAGGGAAATCGCAAAGCATACGGAGGAGAAGGAATGTCCCCTTACCCCGGCAGCGGAAGTGTTATTTGTAGGCCGCAGTAAATAGGAAAGGGATGCATAGCAAGGAGGCTCAGAAGCTGCATGCGGCTCCAGAGCCGCGGGTTACTGACCCCTGCCAGCCAGGATTAGGCCAGATCGACTGGGGAGGGGGGCGTTAGGGGGGCGTTAGGCCGTAACGAACTACTAGGCTGTATCTGGCCTAAAGGCCGGAGTTTGCCTACCCCTGGCCTAGGTGAACGAGAATGAATAGGAGTGCTAAGCCTCACGGGGTGCGTGAGTTGGGTATCCCAGGAGTCTTTGTGCTCCCATTCATTGGTCTTGGGTGCTCTTTCTAAAGGAGCCCTTTCCTCAAAAGGGAAAAAAATTGCAGATTTCACGTATGTGCAGTGTGATCGGCAAGTTTTTTTCCCAAACTACGTCACCCGATCTAGTGCCTGTGTCGGTTAACATAGAAAGAGGAAAGAGAAGATGTCGGCACCTGCTGCGCCGATCCGAAGACGGATACCTGAACGACGCAGGACCCGAAGTAAGAAACCTCCGGACAGATCCGGAGGAAGTGTATTTTTTTTTTGGGTAGTTTTGAGTTTATTTCCCCTTAAAAGAGGAAGTTGAAAACAGAAAGAACTTGAAAGAGGAAGTAAACTGAAAACGCAGAAAACAAATAAAAAAAGAGAATCACCTTCAATCCCGCAGAGCAGTCGATCCGTCCGGAAGTTTCTTACATCGGGTCCCGCGTCGTCCAGGTATCCGCCTTCGGGCTGGCGCCGCCATCTTCGTCTCTTCTTCTGGGTTCTTCTTCCTACGTTAGATGACCCAGGCGCAAGATCGGGTGACGTAGGATGGAAAAAAACTTGTCGATCTCACTGCACATGCGTGAGCTCAGCAATTATTCTCTCTTTTCACGAAAAAGCTCCTTCTGCACATGCCTGAGATACCCTGGTTGCCAGGGAAACCCAGCAATCCCAGCTTCCTTTGCGTATGCTGGAATGATGGAGTTATGTCATCCTGGCACAGCCAATCAAGATAGCCAAAGATCATACGGAGGAAGTGAAGAAAGATGGCGGCGCCTAGCAATGGAACCCGGAAAGATAATCAGCCACGTTTAATTCTGCTTTAACTTCCCAGCAATGGGGCCCTTTTATTAAATCAAAGAAGTAAAACAGAAAGACATGAGAATGATTTTCACACCTAGATCATCATTGCCCAGTGTATACAATCTGTCACATTGCTAAAAAATAAAGATTTCTAGGAAATCTCAGCATTCAATATCTGTATAACTAAACCCTGAAACAAAGAATAATGGTGGATCTGACATGGCTGCACCCCCTCCCATCAGGAAAATGCTAGAAATTACCCATACAGCTATTATATGCCAAGTTTATAATTATCGCCTCTCACAGCTCCATGCAGACACTGCTCAGCCTCAGGAGCCGCGTTCTGCCGTCCCCCGGCACAGCCCGGAGTCCCCGGGGAAGACAACTCACCATCTTGCTGCAAACACTTCACACGACAGGAACCTACAACACAACAACCGCGTCTCTGGTCGCTATGGAAACCCCGGAACTTACGCCTTGAAGGAGAAGGTGTGGCTTTGGTAGCACCATAGGTCACATGGTATGTCATTTTTTAGAGAGTGTTTGCTGCCCCTTGTGGTCGATTTGGAGAAATGCAGCACGCTGTGGTGGGACGGATACGCAGCGTCCAGTGATAGCTCGGGTACCGACCTGTAAGGCCCTCAATGCCCTAAATATTATATATTATGTTAAATAAGTGTTCTAAGACAGGGCTTTACCGCTCTTAATCATATTGCCTTATGTCAGGTGTATATAATTGGTTACAGAAGGTATCAGTGTAATATTGAATGTTATACATATGTTATTATGTCCTTTATGTGTTTCTTTTACATTTATGCACATTTAAAAAACAAATATTTCACTTTCCCCCTTTAAAGACTGGTCACAGACTCTCTTCCTGTCTTGTTCCCGCCCCTCTGTAGTTTTCTGTGGCAGCCTGTAGTGGGTGGGGCCACCTGAACTCCTCCCACAGCTCTGACCTGTGCACAGGGCAAGTGCAGCTCATTGATGATGACATTACCAAGGTGATAGCTGGGTTTGCAAAGTCATTTGAGGCAAACAATGCAACTTGATGACTTTTAAAGTGAATCTATCATCATATAATGTTGAGTTTTAAAATAACCCGGTAAGTTGTCTATGGTAGGTAAAGCTAAGTGTGTTGTACTTGCCATCCTGGCATCACCCTGATGTCTCCAATCTTCTGTAGGAGTACCCAACAGAACCAGATTATGAATAGGGCAACCAAACCAGGGGCCCAGCTACAAGGGCCACAGGAAGAGCACAATTAGTCAAAGCTGAGCACCCGCCTGTCACATTGGGCAGCTAGCATCTGATGATTGTGGATGGAGCAACCTCTATCTGCCTATTGCATAATCAAAGGAATAGGGAGAGCAAAGATCAAATATTCTATCTCAGACCCCCATTCTGCAGCAACCAGTCTTTTCAACTCGGCAATCCCCATAATTCAGAGTATGAGAGACATGTAGACTCAATAGAAACTGCTCAGGTAAATGCCAGGTCTAAGCAGTATTAGGGGGAACATTGAGTTGGTTGAGATCTGAATTGATTTACCTGTGTCATACTGAAATGTGCCAAACACAGCTCCCCACCTAAAGGAGATTATAGTTTTCATGTACAAAGAGACAGAGATAAGCTTTTAATTGCTGAATAAACAGTCCAGCACATTTCTGCTTGACAGATAAACTGTTCTTCATTTACAAAATACTTTTTTCTCTGCCTCTTAGCATGCGTAATGGCTGCTATCCACACCAAAGTACAGGTAGTCCCCGCGTTAAGGACATCCGACATACGGACGACTTCTAGATACGAACAGGGCTTCCCTGCTCATTCTGTGCAGGATGGAGGTGGGGGGGGGGATGCGGTGGGGCAATTCGCATGACTTGCAGAAGAAAACTTTTGCTAAACACAGCTGAGGTTGTGGGTGATCTTAAGAGCTGAGTTCTTTCTGCAGCCTCTTGTAACTCTTTAATGCCCAAGACAAACTCTGCAGTTTTTTTCTTTTTGCATATCAAAGCACAGCTTGCTCCAGAAGTTAATGAATGTCTAGGCTCCATAAAGATTTTTATTTTTTTGCTTTGTTTGTGATTAACTCACACTGAGGATTTTATACAGTAACTGACACCACGCTGCCTAATAATTTGTTGGGACAAACATCTGTCCTAATTGTATTTATTAAAATAATGTACCTGTTCCGACTTACATACAAATTCAACTTAAGAACAAACCTACAGTCCCTATCTCGTATGTAACCCAGGGACTACCTATACAATGAAAAGGAGAAATGGGGATGGTTCACAGGGATGGAATACCCTTGGATAAAGTCAGGTAGGATACCATATGGGCAGTAAGATGTTTTTATTGTGTGTTATCCAGATGGTAATTCAGCTTTATTTGTTAGGAATTCTGTTTATGTAAACTTTTTTTATTTGTTCTCTTCTGGTCTGCTTACCATACAATTGGAATTTTTGTTATATGAAGTAAGTAAGTAAAAAAGACCATTGGGGGTCACCTAAACTGACTTGAAAGGCAATGATTATTCATAGATCAAGGAACCTATAGCAACCCCTGGGGGCCCCTAGGCCCCACAGAACCCTGGTTGAGAAACACTGATCTACAGTTTTGACGTATGCTGAATTGAATAATCTCCTGCGCATAGGTTGGAGTTCATTCTGCAGCCAATCAAATGCGTTAGAAGAACATTTCAATGCCCCAAGGGAGCAATGCCTCAGGAGATGTTGACCTGCCATAAAAGATTCATGCAACCTTATTTACTTTTCCAATTATTTGTGATTTTGTCAGACAGTCTTTGCTTGTCAACAGAGCCAGACCTTAAATTTCCACAACTTGGTCAAGGTCACCTCCCAAGTCTGCTGATTGGACAATGAAGGATCAGCAGCTTTCCAATTGGTCATCAGCTCTGCTCACATTCTTTTTTTTTTTCCTGTCAGCAAACTCCCATTTATATATCAGTTATACAGTCTTACTAAATATATACCCACATTTCTTAATGTCAGCACTGTGCTCTTTTATTGTACATAGTACTTGTTGGTGTTATAGTGTAGTGCTATTCTTCTAAAGATTAAAAAACTGGGAAGAAAGTAACTTCCTCAGTGTCGTTTTGACCAATTGAGAAAAAGCCATAAACCTGATTGGCTCAAAGTAATCCCCATTAGTTTCTAAATGGTCATTTTATTAGGTACACCTTGCTAGCACTGGATTGGACCTCATCTTGAACAAGGCAGGATGGATCCACGCTTTGGTGAGGCCAAATTTTGACTCTACTCTCCATATTTCACAGCAGAGATTGAGATGTATTAGACTGGGCAATGTTTTTTCAATCTTCTCTTGTCCAGGTTTGGTGAGCCTGTAAGAATTGTATCCTCAGTTTCTCATTAGCGGACAGGTTTGACACTCAGTGTGGTCAAAATGTGGTCATTTTTGGCCAGCATATTGCTGCATACATCTGGCATATTAGCCCTCCAAGTAAACCTTACAGCATTCCTTCACTATTCATTTTAAAGTGGAAGTACATTTCTGCTTTTACAGATTATTAATCCGGGAAGTCATTATTGCAGAAAGGGATAGACAATGTCCTTTCTGCAGTAGTGTGTCCTTACTGCCGGATCACTTCAGGTTTCTGGAGACAAAGCTGAGCTGCGCAGCAGCAGCTATGAATGCCAAAAAAACCTGGCAATCCCAGCTTCCCTTGCACATGCTGGGATGAATAAATGTCATCCCGGCATGGCCAAAGACCGTCTCTGGGATAAAGAGAGAATGAAGATGGTGGCGCCTTGCGATGGAATGCAGCTAGGTGATTCACCTGAGTTTAGTTCCACTTAGGATATCCTATGTTAACTGTTGGCTTTATTATACCATAAGCATGGGTTATAATTTAAAATAAATCAAGTTTACATAACAACTCTTCCAGCGTCCTACATTTGTACAGCTTTTGTTTATAGGTCAACTGGCTGGTGCTGTAAATATATTTGAACTTCACTTAAAGCCAAGCCATGCTTCTGGTCAACTCTGCTGAACTTCTGGGCCTTCTTTCATGGCGTACTTGTGCCCACCTGCCAATGCCAACAGCAAAAGAACATAAAATTTCTGGTTACTAAAATAGCCCTTATGAGGGCCTCATGTAAGAACGATACATCTGATCTGATGCTGTTTTGATCTCCTTTAAATCCCTTTATTTGAACAGCTGGGAAAGGTATTAGTGATATGTCAAGGAGGTGAGCCAGGTTACAGACGTTAACTTCAGAGTAAAGAGGATAACGGGGTTTATTAAAGTATTGCTTTTGGGCCCTATTCACCTGATAAATATATAACGTGAGCTTGCTAGGCACCGCTGAGTGTTTATATATGCGTGAGTCTGCTCATGTGCAGACTAAATTATGCAAGGCTTTGATTGCTCCTGCAGGATGTGGCTTTATGATGGATGAGGTTAGTTTTGAAAAATGTAAACAGCGGGGGCTACTAGGAGCAAGCAAGCCATAAACTTTAGAGAGGGAGCCAAGCCAGAGGAGCTCAACTTTGGCTCATTGAGAGAACTGTGCAGGCGAGCGTGCAATTCGGCTCAGAGATCTGGAAACCTTTATGTGTTAAGCACGTGTGAAGCCGTGTAAACAAGAATGAAAAAATACCTCTCTAGCTGGACATCCTAGCACGTCTCTTTAAACCGTTACAGCCCAATCCATCAAATTTAAAGTATATAGCAGCTGTTAGATGAAGGCATTAGCTCAATACTTGGATTGAATTTGTTGACAGAGCTAGAGAAGTAAGCAAAAAAAATGGTTTCTAAACATCTGGATACCACATAAGCCGCCTTTATGGACGTGCCCTCAATATTACTATTTTATAATTTAAAGTTGTACCCTAGACTTTAAATAGTTCTGTCCAGTCCAACCAGTTTTCAGATGTATCACTCAGGTCACTAATATTTCCAAATACAAAAACACTCAAGCACATACAATAAACTGTACTGTAAGGCCCTAGTCAGCACCAGTATTCACCAGATGCCAGTCCCCCAATCTAATGCTGCACTCTGCACCCATAGCAAGCCCCCAATCAGCATCACGAAACTGGCGTCTTCCTGCATATGTTTGGACTTAATGCACAGGGGATTGCATCTGGGGATGGACCGACAGAGGACCAAGGGCCCACAGATTATGCACTTCAAATTCTACAAGGCAAATCTACAGTATTAAGCCAGGGTCATACACGGGGCTCAGTTCAACAGACAAGGAACAGATGGAGTAGGCAGAAACAGAGTTGGGGACACAGGCCAAATGTTGGTCCAGGCTGCATACAAGAGGAACAGGCAAGGTTGGCAACAGTAAATAACATGAAACACACTCCAGCACAGATTAGCCCAGCTAAACGCTACTGCAGGCATAGATCAGTAGGAGCAGAGAGGCTATGAAGCCCCAACAACCAATGGCCGCTCAGGACTGAAATCAAGAACTGCTCACCACAATCCCCTTCAGCTGCACAGTCTCAGAAAAGGGGATGCAGAGGGACCATTCACATCTAAACGGAAGCCGGGAATGCCACAGGCTGCAGAGCAGATGACTGACAGTTATTTGCCTGATCTTCCCTGCTGCTGCAAGTGATGCCGATGAAGAGAATAAGCAGGGCGCTTTGTCCTGCGATGGCCAACAGCACGGGATTACTGATCAGACAACACTGGGTAATGCATTTTTTGTTGAATTAGATCTTACACTTGTTTTTTACTAATTCTTGGGTGGTGAATCCAGAAATGCCCCGTCTTTTGCTTTCACATCCAATTTTTACGATACAAGGTACCCTCCATTTTTGTCAAAAAACATACAAATTTTACATACAATGAAAACATAATTAAATATTGACTTGAATGTACTGTTTATATTTCTTAGAAAGATGGCTATGCAGAAAATGCACCTTGATGCTCAAATTGCGACCAAGCATTTTGTAGCTCTGCAAGAGTTTCTGGACAATTTCTGTGTAAGTATTTGCTTGTGTGTTTCCAAGAAAGTCCTTGACAATGGCTTTGAATGATAACCAAGCATTCTTTTCAATTTCTGACATTGTTCTGGTGAAATGTTCATCTTTGAAGATCTGCCGAATCTGTGGACCGTCAAACACACCGGCCTTCATTTTTTTAAATGACAGGCTAGGAAATGCCAAAATTAGGTACTTGAAACAGTCTCCTTCAGTTGGCAAAGCTTTACAGAACTGCTTTATCAGACCCAGTTTCATGTGTAGAGGCGGGAATATAATATTCTTTGAAACAAGAGGCTCATAAAGAATCTTTGGATCACCTGGTTTTAGGGCAGTTCTTGGAGGCCGATTCCTTTCCACCCAATGCCTCTCACAAACTCTGCTGTCCCACATGCACAAATACAGACCCAATTGTGACCCAAATGTGTTGGTGTTATTGCAACAACTCAATTACTCTCTTTATGTATGCATATTCTTTACAAAAAAAACTGAATGGCCAATTGGGCCTGACCAAAATATATTGGCATTGTGAAGAGGACACACTTCAGCTACTGATAAATAGTCGCCACTATTGGAATTCCCATTTCCTCCATTAAACCAGGTATGTTATGGCAATACACAAAGCCACTGTCAGTTCCAAAGTACTGCCGAAATGCAACTTTTCTGGTACGAAAGTATAATACTTTTGTTCCTTTTTCAAGCAAGTTTTTCTCACGCAGTATTGATGGTAGGAGTTCTGAACTCATGCTGATCAAATCCTATATGAACAGAGTCCTCTTCATGAGCATAATCCCGTTTTTCAAGAGAGGGTAGTGTAACGAAAACCGGCACTGGGATTTCATCTGAATTAGCCACTTGGCGTATAGCCGATGGTAGACTAGGACAGCAGTTGCCAACTGTGAGAACATTTTGGTGGTCCGCCGCTCTGGCCACCCCCCTGGGGGGACGCATCGGCCAGAGGCCCAGACCATGTACCCTATACAAATCCCTGGCTCAGGAGTTGGCGGGCTGTGTCCCTGGACACAACCCGCCTACTCTCCAATGGCAGGTCTGAGCCTGGGCGGGGTTATGCTATCATGTGGAAGTGGAAAAAATAAATTTTGCTTATTCACTACGTAGAGCAGCATTGTTGGGTAGCACTCTAGCTTTGCAACTCTAGGGTCCCACATGTAGCATCCAAACCATAGCCAGAACAATTATTGCACGGAGTGTGTATGCTCTTTGTGTTTTTGAATGTGTTTCCATGTGAACTTCAGTTTCCTCCCACATCCCAAAAACATACTGGTAGATGAATTGTCTTCCCCCATATAGGTCTTAGTCTCTGATAAGGACATTAGATTGTGAGCTTCTCAGATGATAATCACCGATCTGACTATTGACTCTGTAAAATGCTGTGTAACATGGCGCCATATACAAATGTAATGGTAATGGTATTATATCATAGTATATATTGTACAGTATAGCACATATATGTATTTATAGTACTCTTATTGTGTGATTCTTCCCCGACCTCGTAGATTGTAAGCTTTTCAGGGCAGCGTCATCTCCTCCTCCTGCGTCACTGTCTGTATCTGTCTGTCATTTGAAACCCCTATTTATTGTACAGTGCTGCATAATATATGTTTTTACCTTATAAATCCTATTTAATATTAAAATTAATAATATTATTGTGCTCCTGCATATAACCCTGATTATTATCATTTAACCTAAATATAGAGTGAGATGAAAGGCAATGGTTTGCTATATTCAAAGTCTAAATCCAGTCAAGTTGTTTTAGTTTTAAATTTATTCAGGTTTTTTTTTTTTTTTTGTTACCTCATTTGAAAGGTTTTTCGTTCACTTCCTGTCCATCTGGTTCCAGGACCAGGAATAGGGGTATTGATTGTCACTGCTGGAAGCTAAAGATATGCAAATAAAACATTGTTGTATATAAAATCCTCTACTAAAAAAGTGTTTCTATACAAATATATATATTGAGTTAAGGTTGGCCTTGCCCTTCTCACTTCCTGATCCTTCCTAAAGAGTCAAACCATTAAAGAAAATTACCAATTAGGAGGTTGGGAGTTTACTCTTGATTGTGTATACCTATCCAGGTTTTGGCAGGTTTCCAAGATTTCCAAGATGATCTGACCTATTAATATAATTATTATTACTTATATAATAATATACTATACAGTATGTATATAGCACTGACATATAATTCATTACTTTACAAAGTCCATAGTCCCTAACCGTCCCTCAATGGGGCTCACAATCTAATGCCCCTACAATAGTCAATAACACAGACTTTTTAAGTAGAAGCCAATTATCATACCTGTATGTTTTTGGGATGTTAAAAGAAACCAGAGTGCCCACAGGAAACCCATGTAAACAAAGGGAGCTCCTATAAGTTCCTTGCCGATAGTGTCTCGGCCAAGCGTGAGACCCCTGTGCTGCGAAGGCAAAACTGCTAACCAACCATGCTGCCCATACTTGGTTTCAGATCTTGAGAAATTTTACATTTGCAAAAGACAAAACCACAAAAATAAAATTCAAAACAATCCAAATCAGCATGACTACAAAATAACATGCACATAGAAAATATTTTATTAGAATACCAATAGAATATAAGTAGTTAAAAAGATCTCCTTAGAGCAATAATGCAGAGTATAACAGCACGTCCCATAAAATTAGCAAATAAACCATTAAAAAAAATCCCCTGACGAAGCAGCCATGATCTGTGATACGTGTCAGGCCAGTCATAATTATGTGAAATGCTGTTGTTTCTGAGATTTTAATAAGAAAAGTTTATCATGCAGAGGAAGACATAACACAAATCTGGGGTTTGAGAGTAAATTGTACAGAGTGATATTATTAAATGATATCCAATGGATACATAACCATGCACCTAACACAGCAAGGCTTGGAAAAGTGCCGTGCAATTTTAGAGATAAATGATTGTCATTTGGTTATGAAACCTGCAATTTTTTTTTTGAGGCATTGTGTTGTAGTATTTTATGTGCTTGCCAATTTACTGAGATTAGAAATGTGATGCTGTGAGCAGAATGGATACAAGCACAATTTCTTTGATTTAGACCTGAAATTTAAAGCGGAAGTAAACCCAACATAAAAAAATCACACTTATCTTAATTCTGCATATCAGTCTATCAGTCGGGAGGTTTCTTCCATAGGGTCCCTGCTGACATCTTCTCCTCTCCTGGTCTGCATTCTTCTTCCTACATCACTCGATCTTTCACTGCGCAGGCGCAAGATCGGGTGACGTAGATTAGAAAAAACTTGCTGATCTCACTGCGCATGCTTGAGATCTGTACTTTTTTCCCTATTGATGCAGATGCCTTGACATGCACAGAAGGAGCAGCCAAGAGCCTCCCAGGATGTGTGATGTAGGTATCTCGAGAAGCTCTTCATTCTCGATTGCCTAGGCGATGGGGAATTAAAGGAAGCCGTGATGCACCTTTTTTTTTTTTTTTTTTTATAAAGTGTTGCACTTAAATTTTTTTTTTACTTTAAATAAAAAAGTCATCCACCCTTATATGTAAAGTGAAAATTCTGAGTTTAGGTACACTTTAAGCATAAAGAAAAGACACAAAATAATACAGCCTAATTGAACCTTTAATTTTTATTACTGTATTGACCTAAATCAGCTTCTTGAAATGGTCCCTACCATCTTGTTGCCCTTGGAGAGTCAACCTTTTACATCATTTAATTAATTCCTGAATTAAGAATATTTTGCCTCTGCTTTAAATGAGGCATCTTCTCCAACACAGTTCAGTGGGTTTGCTGGAAAAATATGCCCCAATTAAAACACGAGCCACATAGATTCCAACGCTGACAAAGCCTTGATGGTCCTGATGAGCACAGCACCATATTCATATGATTGTGCACACTGCCTTATCAATGCTGTTCTCAGAATGTTAACTCCACACAGGCCCATTGTCACCAGCCAAGGACACCCAATGCGCTATACACATCTAAATCATTGCCAGTACTCGAGAGCCATTAAACCCAATCCTGTTCAAAGCCTGTTGATAATATTATTGTTACAATGTATTTTTTTAATTAGTTCTTTTATGTACAGATCAAAAGATTTTCCTTTGTTACATACAATATATCAGTAAAGCAACCTAGCAAATGAAACTTTTTTTTTTTTTTATATTAATATACTAATCTAATTCCATACTAACCTTTAATTAACCCTAATCATTCCTAATTAACTTTCTCCCCCTTTCTTCTTAGTTGCTATTTTTCTCCCATTTTTATTTTCGTTGTTTTATATTTACTATATGCCTATTGGTATTATTTCACCAAATCACTTGCTCAGTTGCAGAATTGTAATATTTGTCATAGGACATAAAATTAAAATTACACATCTTGTCTATATCATAGTTTAAAACTTGCCTTTTTGTGTATAGATCGCAAGAAAAATATTTTATATTTTAAAACATGAAATAATGTTTTATCCTAAAGTAATTGAGGATCCAATTTACTAGACCATTCGTGCAGTATATGGATTAATATTACCCAGCATTTATAAAGTGCAGACATATTAGTGTTTTACAAAGTCCATAGTCATGTCACTATCTGTTCCTCAAAGGGGCTCACAGTCTCATGCCCCTATCATAGTCATATGCCCTTAAATACAGTCAAAGGACAATTTTAGGGGAAGCCAATTAACCTAACTGCATGTTTTTGTAATGGGAGGAAACCAGAGTACCTGGAGGAAACACACGCAATCACAGGTAGAACCTGCAAACTCCATAGAGATATTGTCCTGGCTGAGATTCAAACCTGGGACCCAGCACTGCAAATGCCAGAGTGCTAACCACTGAGCCACTGTGCTGCCCTTGTGTGTATCTTTTTCTATTTTATTTCACCAAGTGATGCTGACAGTAACGCAATCCCTGTCCTAGAATGACAACACTCAGGCTATATTGTATCTGTGATGGAGCAGCATTGTTGCCCCAAGAACCAGAAGTGAAACCTGTGTGTGTTAGGATCAGGGGCACTGCTGGGGTTACTAAAGATCTAGGTAACCAACAGACATTCTGAGTCTTTATTTCTATCTGTGCCCCCATCAGAAACAAACCACCCTCCATACCTGTCCCAGAGACAATGCAGGAAGTGATCGAGAGGGGTTAAGTTACTGAAGGAGTTGAGAATCTTCATTCAATTAAAGCAGAACTGAACCCAATAGTCACTAGAAGGTAGAGGTTTTTGGCAGAAGAAACATTCAAGTCTCTTTTGAAAAACAAACCTTTTCCAGGCTCTTGGTGGCTTTTTGACCATTGATCAAACTGCACTGTGCATTTACCATACAGTGTAGAACCCAGCTCTGTACATGGTACCAATGTGAATACACCCAGATGCCAGGGACATGTGCAGGAGTTACATGATCAGTGGCTGTCCAATTGGTGAAGAGGATTGCTGTGGACCTGGAATAGTCGTTGGCTCTATCAGGGTCCTCTCCTCCTCCGGTATTACTGTCTGTCTGTCTGTCATTTGCAACCCCTATTAAATGTAAAGTGCTGTGTAATATGTTGTCGCTAAATAAATACGGTTTATCATTAATATTAATAATAATAATAACAATAATAATGATGGCTTCAAGGGATGCAGCGGTGATAGGATCCTGGACCTGTCATTGCTGCAGGGTGCTTACAAATAATAAATATGTGCCGTAATCGGCTGTGGATGCTTGCTGACTATGGCAAAACTCATCCACATCAATGAAAAGTTACACTTTTTGACTTTTTCAACTTCTTTACTATATTAAGCCTTCGTAAAGAAAGTTTTGGATAAACCAGTTTCTAGTCGCAGTTGTTACGATTAAGATATCCCTCTAATTCTGCTAATTCTGTTCTAGTTGAAGTGGTCACCAAGGCAGAATACCAGAATAAATCTAATGAACTGTGACAATAACAAGACAGAGCAATTACCTCTTCCCTACTTTTTCCCAAAAATAGAAAAAAATACTTGGAATTTACTTTATGCATTAGACCTTACTTTCATACTACCAGTTCCTTGCAAACATCTCTAGCTTGGGACACCATAATTATTTTCTATTGTAATATTTTATGGTATCTACAGACAAGGCCCACTAGACTTGCTTGATGCACCAAAAACTCTACATTCCAAATCTACAGGACTAGAATAGCTATAGCCATTCTTCAAGCTAACAAGCTACAATATAACATTTCATAGATTGACCTGTTCTGATGCAAACTAGAGTTCACAATAATATGTTACACATGGGGTTCAGGGAACTACAATGGTCATGAACTGTCTCATAAATATCCAGCTGTATGAGATCATTGTAGATTTCAGCCAATTCAGCTGATCACATTCAATACGGTTAGTGGAAGAGCCTATAAATGATCTGCGGGACAAAACCGCCAACCCTGATTATAATATAATACGATCAAGTAATCACAGATGAGAAAACTGATCAAGATTTGCCATATGGCATATTTCCCAGCTACACTGGAAGGGTTAAATTTGCCTGTGTATTAGGAATAAGCCCTCAAGGTGGCGCACAAAGCTCAGCAGAAATCTTTTTGCCAACATTTGGGAAAAAAAATTGAAAAAAAAGGACAAACCCAAACATTTCTTGCTTGCTCCACTTAATGTCATGCAGGTTTATTTAATTGTTGGCATAACTTTGTTAATGAATTCTGCCAAGATATTGTTTTAAAAGGTGCTGAGGGGGAATCTGTGCGCATGAATAATTGATGTGCTTTACTGTAAAGGAGACAGCTTGGGGCAACTTGTATATTTTTCTTTACCTGTAGGATATTTCCATGCAGCGTGATTATGAGCGCAGCCACCAATCCTGCCTCATCGCCTAGAAGCTGATTCACCCACTGCTAAGGGCAGAGGTGACCAACTGCAGATAATACGATGATGAACTGCAGGTAATAATCTTATTACGTTTTCAGCAGATGTTGTTGCTCCAGTATGCTAATGGCAACTTTATGGAGTGTTTTGTTCCCCTTTGAGAGCAGATGTGAATATTTAAGAAACACTTCTTTATATCAGATGCAAATTGATTGTAACGTGGGTTCAGGTTACAGCGGAATTATGCAGGGATTCATCAGAATGCATGATGCCAACCTAACAAGATCCAAAGACCTCTTTAAAAGATTTATAATTGTCTGGGTACCGGCTGATCTATTCTATTGTACGCCAGTTACACTTGTATCTTAAAGCATCCCTTGAATCCCAATTATGTAGAGGAAGACCTTTTGTCAAGTGTTGTACATGCTAGAGCTGCTAAATTAATTAAATCACAGAGGACTGATTTATAAAAGCTCAGGCTACAGAAAAGTAAAGGTTTTGGCCAAAGCATTCTTCTCCCATGTTACTTGTACTGGGGGTGATTTACCAAAGTAATAGAAGCTGCTACAGACTAAACGTTAACAAATAAGGCGATGCTAACCTTTGTTCACTTTGAGTACTCGCTGTGCAATGGAAATTTAACAAACAATATTTTTTGATAGCTTGGGACTGATTGTGAACAAAGTGTACCCAGATTTATCAAATATACTATGAACATTCACTTTGCTAGTTTAACATTGTCAAGTAATTCAACCTCAGAGTCCACCTGGCAAAATGTACCTTAAAGCTGAACTCCGGCCTTACCTTCTGCCTTGCACAGTTGACTCACAGTTCACTGCATGGAACCAGTTATTGAAGCCTATAGTGTTTTTTTAAGAAGCTATGTACAGAACCCTGACACACCCCCCCCCCCCCCCCAATCGGCGAGGAGAACCAGCATATTGTTAAGCTCATCTCTTGCTTTGCTCTCTTTTCCTATTACCATGCTTCTTGCGTGTGATGAGGTTATGAGTGAGGAAGTCATTACTAGGTCATTGGAGGAGCGGAGAGAGCGGCAGGGAGAGCGGCGGCAAGTCTTAAGACATCATGTAGCAGAGAAGAGGTACTACAGAAACAGCTTCAGATTAAAAGTTAGTATTGCAGCCACAAATTTAGAGAATTTATTTAATCTTCCAGTGGATGAAAAAAAACTAAGCCAAGATTTCCATCAACAGTCTGGGTGGAATAGCCTTTTCACTGCTAGAATGCTGTGGAGTGAGACCTTTAGTTTTATTCCTCATTTCCCTTCTGCCAAAGCTTCCAGTTTAAAGCAATTTAAGGTATCCATTAATGCTTTAGCTTCCCTTTGCTTTAATTCCAGGGCAGATATGTCCATATAGAATTACCAGCTAGTAGCTATTACTGGATATATACTTTTTTATTAATCATTTGATATGTAAAAAATTTCCCATACGTATGTTCCAACTGTGATTTTAGCTTTTTAACTAATGCAATGACTTGGTTGTGGTAGACACTGAATATACGCACTGCCATTAACTCTTGGTTGTTGAACCATTGCCAAGGGAGCCCTTTGTGACATCATTTTATCTGATACTGCTACCTAGAAGTCTTCTATATGAGCCATTACTCTGAAAAATTATAGCACCCTTCTAAACAGTCTGGAAAACATTTTACCAGTCCTAATGAACAAAATCCCCAAACAGCTGAATAAGATGTTTTCTAAATCTGAATTGCTGTTTAGAGGATTTGATATTTTCCACCAGCTTAGTAAAACGCACACACCGGTTTCTTTCTGATAATATTTCTAGTTGACCCCTTAAAGTAGAGCTCCGTCAGAGAGGGCGCCGCTTCTGAGAAGGTCTCCCTAAGCCAAGGACAGAGCCGTTCCTGAGCATTAACCCAAAGAGGGAACTGATCCCTTGCTGAATTAATCTGGTTTTCTTTAATCTTGTTTTATTTACTTTGCCAATAAGGTAAACTGCACAGTATGACAATACAGACAGACAGGAAGAGCGCATTGCATAGCTACTGCCGATCAACAGGAAAAAAAACTATTTCATGTATATTAAAACGCAGGGAGATTTGGAGAGCTCTTGCTGTATACATGATTAATGTAAAGGCTATTCCATGTGTTTAAAAATAGACCTGTACCTAAAATGTGTTTATTGCATGCTGGCAGCTGCATTCCTATGAGTTTTTACAAGTGCCTCCCGGCTAGTAATCTTTAGCTATATGCAGCAAAATCTCTTTTTATAGAGACAGAGTAACAGTGAAACAAATGCAGTTTTTCACTTGACAAACCAGATGTGAACATTCTTAGTCCATGCAATCATTTCTGAAAAGATATTTGAAAGCCTATAAGGTATTTTGTGATGGCGCGTACAGTTTACTAACCACAGTGTAGTAACTACATGCAACAGTTAACCTGCACTGGTGGGTTTGCATGGTAAATGGGACAAATGGCCAAGTATGAGACTGGGAATGGAGCACTACTGAAACTAAATTTATGAATCAAGGGATAGGTTTGCCAAGAATAAAAAGAAGAAAGGGGTACTTAATGGACCTTTAAAGAAACATGTCGCTTTGTCCATTCAAGAAAAAAGAAAAAGTTTCATAGGATACCAATTCCTGTGTAATCTCCTTGTTCGAGGATTACTGATCAATATGCCTCCCTCATGTGAAGTTTTTGGGCATTACAGAAGGATATAGAACTGGGTGTTTAAAAAAGTCCATACTTCCACCAGGAAAGCAGTGAGGGGAAAACATGGACACCAGTCCATGAGTCTCAGCAGACACCAGTCCCCCAATCTAGCACTGCAGTCTTCACCTTTAGTAAGCCCCAGCTTAGCCTTGGAAGACAGGTTGAGTCTCCTAGCACTTGGCTGCCCCCAGGAATGGTGTCTGGGGATGGGCTGGCAGCAAGCCAGGAGCCCACAGATAAAGCAGTGCCAAGATTCCAACAGAGCCAAGTCCAGAATACAGAGCAGAGGTCATACACAAAATATCATCCACCAAACGTGCTGATCAGCCTCTAAAATCCCCATCAGCTGTGCACAGCCTAACAATGGATGCCGGGGATGCCAAAAAATTTGTCAGGCTGCATGGCTAAAGGGAAGCAGGGGCTTCTACTATTTCTCTATACTCTTTGCTGCTGCAAGTGACATTGCTGGGCAAGAAAGGCTGCGTGGGATACTGCAGTGACACACAGTATGCAATCACTGGCTCAATAAGTGTTTACTTACACCGGCATAACCGGACGGCGCAGGATCCAATCCAGGAAACCTCTGCAGGGAATGAAGGATCTGCTGAAGTAATGGTGAGTAAGTTTTTGTAGTTTAGTTCTGCTTTAAGGAATAAAGTGGCCTATTCTTCCCACTCCAGCCTGCTGAGTGGACAGTGAAAACCAGCAGCAGACTGATAAAGTCATCCTTTTCCTCACGCTGCTTTTTCCTTGTCAAATAATTTAATTTGTATAGAGCACACCAGGTGTAGATTCCAGATCCCTCCTTTTCGGGTCTGATAGTTGCCCTGTAGGTGGTTGCAAGAGGCTGATACAAATCAGATTTAGGTACTTACATTCAAATAATTATTTAATAATGAATACTGGGCTATATTCATTTTTGTCTTTTATGTTCCCATTTCAGCCTTTTCCTCCACCCTAAAAAGGGTGGAAAAATGTGCTTTTCCTACCAAAGATCTAAACTCAGTTGCAATTACTGCTATGAATAAATTTCAGAATTCTTTAAATAGTCCTCCTCTAAGTACACAGCACCACCCAAGATAGATAGATCTGTTGAACATTACGCTCCTATCATTTCCAGTTGTCACAAATTTTAATGTTCCAGAGTGTTTCATTTTTATTTGTGATCTATTTCTTTTTAATCTGAGTAGCAGATACATCTTGATCGATGTAACCATACATTTTTATCGAAGCTTTTTAATTATATTTCCTCAAAAGACAGGGTAATCATGGGACAGGAGCATTACAGAGTTATTGGTTTCTTTCTTTAATTTTTTTAGGTATGTGTGAGTGCTGAGCATATTTAACAGATGATTGTTCTTCCAGTAAACGAAATTAAATGGATAGTTTTAATTAAATTTAGATTAGTTGGTGTATGATACTGCTCCAAAGGCCACTTGAGACCTCAACTGCCACTTAAAATCTACTGCTACTATTAGTGACATCTACATTTATATTCCTTTTTTTTCTCTGTGCTTTTTCGCATTTATTATGTACTTCAGGAACTATTTAGAGTTCTGCTTTGCTCTCGTTTGAAGTGGAACTGCCATGAGGGAAGTACAAGGCTGCCATTGTAGCCAATTTTAGTTGCCTATGTCTAAATTAAAGGGTCCCTGTTGATAAATTACACTTTTCATTTAATACTTTATTATTATTGTAAGGCACTGTGTGAATATCCACCTCTCCTGCTGTTCATACCCATAAACATAGCCTAATCCTGAAAAACCTTTTCCTTCAGTCCCTAAGAAAACTGTTCACTTCCTGGATTGTTGATTTTCTTCTCTCTCATCCCCCAATCTTTACAGGTTTCTACTGCTGACTAGGGATGAGCGAACAAAATCTTTAATTTTAATCTTGCGGCAAATCGGGCCTTGTTTTGTAAGCGAGAACGGCCTTGTGATTCGCCACGAGGTCCTGTTCTTGCCGAACTCAGATGATGTTTCAATGGAGAAACTATTGAGAGTTAATTTGGAGTTCACCTGCAGGTACAGCTGATTACAGGCACTCGCTTGTCATATTGGAGTCATATAACATTAAAACAACATTTACTCTTCCTAAAATCTATCCAAAACTTTTGACTAGAGTTGGACATTAATAAATGTGAAAGTAAATCTGTATCACACTAAAATCATATCAATTTGGCTGCATTAGGCAACTTGTGATGCCATATCATTCATTCAATACAGGGATTACGTGATTAAAAATGGGGCCCTACAGAGTCTACAGTCCTGTGTCACTCAAAGGAGAAGGGGGGAGTGATGTCATAATGCCAGAACTCGTCCACTCTCCAATCGCAAGTCTGAGTCAGAGACACAACACGTCCGACGCCCTGAGCCTGCGATCTGTACAGGAGACATGACCTGCAGCTGGTGCATCCCCCCAAGCAGGTTCCTTCTGCTGACCCTGCTGGGGGGTGCACTGGCCAGAGCCGCGGACCACCGCTGGTTGGGGACCCCTGCCTTAAGGAACCTGATGTACAACTGCACAATTAGTTTATACTGGGTGGAAGGTTTACTATAAAGTGAACCTGTTAGTCAAAACTAAAAGTCTTGTTTATTTCACAAGATGTCTCCTGTAACTCTTAATAGCCATACAACCTTCCCCTGTGCACCTTTCTGATATATCTTTGTCTTCCAAAGCAGACATCTGAACCTTCATGCATAGACTTGTTTTATAAAATTTACCTTTCGCATGGATATTATTTAGAAGATGTAAAAATAATTCTGAAATTCTGCACAGTAAAAACTGTCCCCAACTTTAATTTGTTCATCTGTCTATTAGCCAAAGTAGCCGATAGCTAACAAACCATTTGTAGGACTTGCCTTGGGACACCATTTCTCCTTTATGCCAGGTACTATGTTAGCATCCCATTTGCAATTTAATTGTGAGCGCTGCTAATGATCTTGTGACATTTGGATTCAGCCCATGCAAAGACATTCTTCTAATGTGTATTCATTAGGTAATTATTGATGGTACTTTTCCACTTCCCGTTGTCTGTCCACTGACAAGTCAATAACGTGCACACATACCAGCAGAAATGCCTTTATAAGGAATGATTGGAAACTTGCCTCACGTTCCTTTGATGTCTTCTTTGTTCATTGTTCTCTGTGGTTATATAATTTACCAGTAAATATAAAAGTTTACAAATAGATAGATAGATATACAGGGTGTTTGGGTGCTGTACAGGGTGATGATTGCTGGGGCCAAGGCACCAGAATAAAGACAAAGCCTAAAATTCCTGGTGGTTCATTATTAGCTATCTTTAATCTCCCTGACGGTCTGATTAGGTCAGTAATTTCAAATGCTAAAGTGGTACATTGTTTTAAATTTCCCACCAGGTTACGCCCCAAGCGCACCACTGCCGCACGCTCGCACGTCACATTGATCACACCAGGGGCGCGAGACCAGGGGACACAGACGCCGGGCGGCCATCATCAGAGGACGCTGCGGGCTCATGGGGACCAGGTAAGCCCTTTACAATATCACCCCGAGTGTGGTTTGGGGTAACCGCTTTTGGTACTGAAAATTAACCCCAAGTCACACTTGGGAATACCACCAGGGAGGTTAAATAAATACATTGTATTATGAAATTGTTCTTTAAATTTAGATTGTATAATAAAGTTATCACCTCATTAGGACAGTTGGAGAATGATCCCCTTACACTACTGAGTCAGAGGAAAAAGGATCTATTTATACTGGTGAGTCAGTGAGAGATGGCCCCCTAAACTGGTAAGCAGTGGTCCCTGTACACTGGTGGTCAGTGGAATAAGGGCCCTCTTGGTGATCAGTGGAAGAAGGGCTCTGTTAGAGTGGTTGTCAGAAGAAAAAATGCTCCTTACACCAGTTAGTTGGAAGAATGCTTAATACTACATTGGTCACAAGGGAAAAAGAATACCCTTCTAACAGATAGCTAAAAGTTTTAGTAATTACATGTCTAAGAGGCAGAAATTGTTCAGAGAATCATTAACAACCTTGGTAGGAAACTCAAGACTTCATCAGATCGCCGAGTTAGAGAGACTATGCCGGTATAATGAGATACGGTTACACAACTCTAGAAAACAATTTGATTTGAAAAACAGACAATAGACATATAATGTATAATGTTGTCTGTTGTTTTGAATTGCTGTTATACTTTTTTATTGGCTCTTTCTGTCTAGTAACACTTTGATAACTTTTTCCCACTCATGGCACCAGTCTCATCATCTCATCCCAGCAAAACCCTGGTAAATAAAGCCAATGTACACAAGCATATACGATGCTGACCCTTCTTGGGCAATGTAAAGGCAGAGATGTCTTGGCAACTATGCAGTACATTGTAGGGATATTTGTGGCACCACTTTCTGCTGTTGTTGATGAAACTAGATGGCTGGCTTTACACATCATCATTAAACTGAGCAGTAGATGAGAAGAAGATATAGTAATGGTCATCAACTTGTGGGAAGGTGAAAAAGGGGAGACATATTGATCGTGGTCACCAGCTTTGTATTTCCTCATGGAAATATGTAGCCAACATAATTTGGGACAAATATATGTTTTTTAAAGGACCTCTGTATAGTTTACAGCAGGTTGTCCCTGGAAAGAAAACAGTATACATTTTTCCTTCTTTAACTCAGCGGAATTCGACTGACCGAGCTGTGGATTCGCTAACTATTGATTGCTTACTTTTCAGGAAGGACTGCTTTTCATGTTTTAAAGCTAGCGGCACAGTCGCTTTAAGCTGACCTTTTAGTATTTGGAGAGCAGCAGTACAAGCATTTATATTATTCAGTGCTTACCAGATTAACAAGGTTTAAAATGTCCCCAGTTTTCATTCTGGCCCTTTTTCACAGGTGGTTAAATAGAAATATGATTTGGCTGCACTTTGCCTGTTTTGAATTCCTAAAACCAAACTTGGCTTTGTCCTTTGGCTTTTACGCAACATGATGGGGTACAAAAATAAACCTTGAAAATGTAAAAAACACACACACACACGCAGCTCTGTGAGGTGCCAATGAGAGCTTGACATTGTAAATAACACTGAGAAAAATACCAACTAACTGACAAATCTACAGAGTGTACCGAACTATTGTTATTGTTTGTTTAAGTTACCAGTATATTAGAACGTGCGGCTCGCTCAGGGATCAAAGACCCTGCCATAACCTGAAATTAACACACGAAGGTTAAAGTTAAATATGTTCAAGTTATAAACTGTTGGTTGAAGAATTGACAGTTGGGAAACTCTGCCAAACTGAAACACAGTGCAACATTGTTTCTGTGAAAGCAGAACTTTACCTGAGCCTAGTGTTAGCTAGGAATATTCCAAGTACCCTTGTAGAATGCTGGAATTATCAAAGGTGATAAAGGCACTTGAGACATGGGGAGAAGATTTTCATAAGTTCCCCCACCCTCTACCAGAGCACTTTATAGGGGCATCTCTACTGGGAGCCTGCTGATGACTCTTGGTGGACCAGATGCAACTGAAGTTAGCTAAAATCTGAGTGCCACCCCTTCCATTCCAGGTCTGCATTGAAGTGCTTATAGTGCTGCATGTAAAAGCTGTAGGGGAGCCTGGAAAGGGCTCAAACTTGTATTTTGCTTCTATATTCTATACACTATTTCTATAGTGTCAACATGTTATGCAACTCTTTACAAAGTCCATAGTTATGTCACTAAATGTCATCAAAAAAGGGTTGTGTGAGGAAACTAATGCAAACACCTGGAGAACATGGACACCCCTTAGGGATGGTGTTCTAGCCAAGATTCAAACCTTGGGACCTAACATAGCAAAGGCCAGATTGCTAACCTCTGAGCAAACTGTGGTGCCCAAACATTTGTTTTTGGGTTTGGAAATAGTGGGAAAAAGTTAAAGCTGAACTATCTTTCAAATTAAAAACAAATCCCACTTACCTTTACTTCCGTAGAGCCCTAGATCCCTCTGGAGCTTTCCCTATTTCGGTGCCATGTGATCCTGGCATCTGCCTTCGTCCTGGTGTTGAGGAAGTACTGGAGGCCATCTTCTTCCGTCTTCTACTTTCCAGCCTTATGGCGGTGGTAAGAATGGAAGGGGAGGTGCTTCACCTTTTTTTAAAAAAAGGGCATTTAAAGGAAAAAAAAAGCTAATATGTAAAAGGTTTATCGTCCCTTTTATATAAAGTTATAATATGGGTTCACTTTATGCTTTTTCTTGGGAAGATGTTCTGTCACTTTTTTGTGTACTTGCATTCTTAATCTAAGATATCATAGCTCCAAACCCTACCAGGAAAGGTGGCAGTGATGGTGGAAACATGTATAATAGGTGGACTCACTGCTTTCTAGTTATGTTCTTCAAAAAAGGAAAAGGCAAAAAACCCACCATAATAAGAAGTCCTACACGATTTAGTCCAACAACAGCAACAACAAAAAGGTTGGCTGGATTTCCTCTTTAATATCTTCAATTGAATAGACACAGTAGTGAACTGATAAATTTCATGGAAAGAAACATATATAAATTGTTTTTTTAATGTATACATTCCGTATAAACAGAAGTTTTATATAGCAGTTAACTGCATTTATCTACATGACACAGTTTCCTATAGCTAATGTGATATCAATATACCACAGTTACTAAAGAAATAATTATATTGACAAAATAATCACCTGGTCATCAGCATACTTTAATTGGCTAGATTAAATATCACTTCTGTACATTGATTGGGCTGTTACTAAAAAAGATGTGTACTGAGATTCATGTGAAGGTGTTAAAGTAACATCAGGGTTCATTAAAGAGAAGGAAAGTCATTTTTTACTGAACTTAGTATGTAGGATGAAACTGCATTCATTTCAGTCTTCCAATCAGGTGCTAGCAAACGTCAAGTTTTAAAAAATTCTTTGCCCATGATTGAGTATTTAATGTACATCCAGAGTTGCCTTATGTATCAATATGTACATTGTGAAGGGAACATTATCAATCCCAGTGTATCCAGGAATGTTCCTAAATTTAGCTTTATCCATTCTTTAGAGGTTGAAAGGAAATCCTAGGAACAAATTTGACTTATTTCATACCACTATATCAACAACATGCCATTCTCAACTTCCCTTTGCCTAAATATTCCACCACTATCCACCAATATTCCACCATCTCCTCAGAAAGCTTTCTTATAGCATTCTATGGGGAATTTTCTGCTTGACAAGAACTTTAGGTTAGGTTCCAACCTGTCCCCAACCTCAAGTCTCAGGACTGGCAGCTTGCCCGTCAATTAGTCACTCGAAAGTCAGTACTGGTTCCTAGAGAACCAGCATGTGCAGATTTGACATCTGGGGGCAGTGAGTGACACTGTACTGCTTACTGCTGACCCTATTCATTCTCTGTAGGGGTGACAGGGGTAGAAGTTCTTCCTGGCCTCTCCCCCAAAAGTAGCGGTTCACTTTATTCAAGAAGCAGTAAGTGCACTGCAACCTTACTGCCTGTTTGATCATAGCCTAAAGTAATTGTGATAAAGTAAAGCAAGTGATGATTCAGGGTCTTTATTGTATAAGGAGCAAATAAAAAAGATTTTTGTTGAGGTTTTCATATATTTTGACCTTCCTGAACAAAGGACACCAGTTATTAGGATGAATCGGTAAAAACTTGACTTCCAATAAAATTTGTTGGCCTCGTCTATCAAAAGCAACTGAGAGTAAACATTGGAATTTATTATTACAAAACTTGGACCTAGTATTCCATTTTCACTATTCTAATTTTATGAAACAAATAAACTATTAAATAAAAAGAAAGGCATGCTAATTGCTAAAAGCAGCAGATTTGACTCATTTCATTTACACTAACCAAAAACTCACCAGACAGGCAAATAGGCGGTGACGAAACCAGTTTTGAGAGAATGTGGATGGTACTATCATGTCGACCCAATGGATTATGGATTTATTTATCCAAAACAAGTAAGCAGATCCTGGGCTGTAATTTTACTCCATCTTTCCTGATTTGCATATCTGTTCTGGATCAATAGAAGAGAGGATCGGTGGCATTGGAGCAACAGGAGAATGGGTAGATGGAACTGGAACCTAAAAGCCTACCTAATATGTTTAGATTGTCTGGCCAATTGCCTGGCAGACACTAAAACTGTTCCTCACTAGGGATTCTCACAAAGTTTTCCTCAACTTACAATGGTTACAATGGTTCCATCGGAAGAGGAAATTAAAACAGGAGGATTCCCAGAGCTGCATTCAGCCCTGGTAATCCTCCGGTTTGCAACCCCAGGGCACTAGAGGTTAATTACCAAATGTATAATTTTTAAGATACTTATATTACAATGTAAGGAGGTTCTCCTGTGCTGGGCATCTTCTCAATGATTGCAGCCTTGCCTGCATTCATTGAGAAGACTGTGCGACTCCCAGGGCACTGGAGGTTAATTAACCTCTAGTGCCCGGGGATCGCAGAGGATTTCCAGGGCTGCATGATGACGACCTCTCGGGGAATGAGAAGGCCATTCTTGCTTACGTTATCGGTAAGAGAGAAAGGCCCGCGAGATCGAACTTATTATCCTCGCTCATTCATCCCTATTCCTTACCCACTTAAGGATGTGACTGAAATGAGTAAGACTAGAATTAAAGTGGCTCATGCTCATGGTATTATCCAGATAGCAGTTCACTAAAATTTTACAAACATAGACAAAGCCAACGCATTGCAGGTGCCCCCTCATCAGGGCTTGCCTAGACAACTGACTTTCTCAGTCAAGTGGACAATCATGTATCAGACAACACGGCTCTGGTTCATGATGCCAGGACTTTCTTTTGGAGTCTATCAAAGACTTTAGTTGTTTCTAACTGTCTCTTGGCTACATTGTCTATGACAAACATAAAACGGCCATGAGAATTTATTAACATGTTACATTTTATTGCAAAGAAGGTCTGAATGCTGCATTTTAGTTATATAGGGCCTAATTTTTTAAAGCTCTTCAAGGCTGGAGAGAATACACTTTCTTCAGTGCAGCTGGGTGATTCAGCAAACCTGGAATGGATTTCATCAAAGTGATTTGCTATTATTTAGCAAATTTTTTTTTTTTTTTATCATGGACCAGATTTATTGCAGGTTTGCTGGATCACCCAGCTGCACTGATGACAGTGTATTCTCTCCAGCCTTGGAGAACTTTAATAAATCAAATCCATTGTCCTGCATAGCTCCATTCAAATAGATGGGTTCTTTCCAAGAACTTAGATGGGTTCCTTCCAAAATATAGCACGCATAAAAATATATGGCAACAATTCTCCGGATTTTGTAGACTGGATTGTATATAAGTGAAATATAATTATTTCCTTTTTAGAAGCGTTAAGCAACTGAAGTAATGCATCTGGGAAAACCTCCTATTAAAATGTAGTTTTTCTTTTATTAGTTATTAATTCCCCTTTAAATGAAAGTCATTGCCAAGAACAATTTCAATTAGAACACTTGCTTGGGAATATTCAGATAAATCTATTCCAAACCAGTGATGGCTCTAATTAAATCCTCATCCTGCCCAATAGTTGAAAGGTCAACTGTCTTCCACCTTTGCACTATATATGTAATACAAAGATTCAATTAGATAAAATGCAATAATTAGCAAACATTTTAACTTTAGGCATAATGAAATCTTTAAGGGAGGACATTGTAATCAATTGCTTATAAGGACAAGTTCATAAATTAATTAATCCCTCCATTCAATGCTTGGCAGCAATCAATGGGTGCTAATCCAAATACAACATGAGAGGACAATGCTAAAGGTACACTGTATCTTCATTTTTATTTGTTTTTATAAAAGTGAGATCATTTCACTGCCTTGGTTTGCTATTTTATATACAGGGACAAATACAAATCTTTTGACATAAACAGCCTTATTCAACATCTTCTTTTTATAAACTCATACCAACCAATCACAATTCATTCCTAGAAGATGTATTGTTGTACCTAATCTTGCCTGTTTGTATAGATTAATGTCATTAAATTACTTGACCACCTAGAGATATCTTTTTTTTGCTTAAACTCAACAAGAATCTAAACATAATATCTTTGCAACCATTGCAGCAGTAAACTTGTTACAAGGTTTAACATCCATCTGCTCATAAGACTGACCATTGAGCATGATGCTAAATTACAGGCATCCTTTGCAATTTTCATTGCAGCACATACAATGTTGGAGCTCATCCTTTAAAAATGTTTAGTACGAGGGGAAAAAACTTCTTAGGCAGTTTGAAGGATCTCAATGTATGCAGATTATTTAATAGCCATGCCAAGTTTAGAAAAGTTGGATTTTTTATTTTAATTTATTTAAAGTTTCAGTACTTTTTGAGCTATTTGAGATTCTGCATTAAACTAGAACACCTGATCACACCATTCTGAGCACCTTCTTTACTGTATGAATTATAAAACCCTATACCATCACAAAGAAGAAGGGTGTTGCTCTGATTTACTGCTGATGAGCAACTCTGACCTTTTTCATTACCTGCCGTTAAAGCGGAACCAAACCCACAATACTGGGGATGAGGGAACAATTTTTTTAAATTCGGTCTTGCAGCGAATTGGGCTGTTCGCGCTTACCAAACATGAAGGGGAGAACGGCCTTTGTAAATTCAGCTGGCGAGACCGAATTTTTGGGATCTGCAAGACCAATCAGGGAAGTGGAGCTGTCAGCCCTTTACTAGTTGTATGTGTTCTTGGATAGAGTTTCTCTATCCAACAACACAGGAGTCCCAGCAATCAGGGGAGCAGAGCAGCTCCGCTCCTCTGATTGCTGTTGCAGTCCTGTACTATGTGTTCCTGGATAGAGTTTCTCTATCCAGGAACACAGTTTGAGTCTCGCTGGCTGCTCATGAATGAATGCAGCGTGGGAAAAATCCTCAGATTTTTCCCATGGCCGCGTTCTTTCATAAAGGCATTTTTTTTTAATGCAGCCGCGATAATCCTCCTCTGAGTGAGACATCCCCGGACACTACAGGTTAGAATGAGGGCTTGCCCTCATTCTGACCTGTAGTGCCCAGGGATCGCTCACTGACAGGAGGATTCCCACGGCTGTATTTATGAATGCAGCCGTGATAATCCTCCTATAGGGATTTCCGATGGTTTTGCGAAATTTCCGCGAACTCCATAGGAACTTCGAGTTTAAACCTCTGTCCGTTCCCTCACAAGGAACCACCTTCTTCTTTCTTTTCTTACTTTACATGATCCTTGGCCATCTCGAATGGCCAGCCTGGGACAATTGTGCAGCTGTGCAGCTGTTCATTAGTTCCTGGCAAACAAAGCTGACTCTGCACATGTACAGCTTCAATGTTTGACAGATACCTGGAGGAATCAGGCAGGTAGGAGCGATTATTGCCGAAGGGATATGCTTTTTCCTTTCTGCAGTAATGACCTGCCTGATCATAGATTCTTAAAAGTACAACTTTTCCTTTACATGGGTGACAATACTGACTTGTATCTCTGGAGGAGCAGAGTTGTCACACTAGGGCAGGGAGTGTTTAGAGCTCAGGAACACCTCACTCTTTCCTTCATAACAAAATAGTGAGTTGTTCTGTAATCCAATCAAAAAACTAAGAATAATGCTAGGTGTGAAATACTGTATTTTGTAAAATATTGTAAATTGTTTCGTTCTTTTAAGCAGAAACCTTAACAAAAAAGAATTGGGACCAGACATATTTTTTCAGAAAAGACAGGCCGTGTTTATTCACCAATATATAACCTGCCTGATCACTGTTATTTACACTCGCCTGTCCTAACTCTGTCAAGGGCACCATCATGTTCACCATGTGCCTTCCAGGTGTCAGATTGTTAGCCATCTTGATTGGCCTTCCCAGGATCATGTAACTCATGCACATGCAAGTTTATTCAGACCACATGTGCATTTCTTTTTAAAGAAAAAGATTGCGAGCAGGCAGGTAAGCATGTTTTATTGCAAAGAGACATCACCTGTCCCTTCTCCAATACACAACTTGCTTTCTTGCAATATTTAGGTGTGGAGCTATAGTTCTGCTTTAAAACCAACCTCAAATGCACGACCAAAAGCTCTGTATAGCTGTGCCCCCCTGGTAAACCTGCCTAGTGCAGCTGGCGCTGCTTCAGCATTCTTTGTGCCCTCAGGGGCATTGTCTACATCAGTATTACCCAGAAGTCATTGTATACACACTGTGAACTTTAGCAGGTCCAAGACAAACTCCAGAGAATGCAGCACGCTCTGTTAGTTTAGGAACTGATCCGCCGGTCCTGTGGGTAACCTTGTGTCTTTGCATGTATTCTTTTTATTGATGTTCAAATGAAAGGGGCTGACTGCTTTTATTTCTGTGACACTCTATACTTTTCATGTAGTTGTTCAATAAAACCAGCTGCTGGCATCCACTGAAGGGCTTTTTTTGTGCGCAGCTGAGAGACGCCATGTACGCTGGATGGGCCAAGCAATCTGTGAGCAATTACCACTTCTGACAGTTGACAGTAGCCATGGTGTTGGTGGAGTACATATTTCTCTATACACATCTTATTAAGATTTGCTTTCATAAGTAGGAGGAAAATGGAGAATTTACAAAAGTTTACTATCGTGACTTTTTTTTAGACTTGTCCAAATATTTTTAAAAAATAAACTGGAACTGGAGAAATCAGGTTTTAGAGGGCTAGTAAACCAAATGAGCAGTGATTAGAGAACTTCTGGGAGTTTTATCATGGAGGCAGGTGCATCATTCAGATCTGTACCCTTCTAATGAAATGATAAAAATCAGTCAAGAACAGATATCTGCTCTATTTAGCCCCAATGGTTACCAAATGTAAACAAGCTGAAATCTGATTGGTTGTTTTGGATTGAATGACTTTACACATGATCACTCTTCCTCCACTGCTTTAATAAAAGAAAACCATTATGGTCATGGTCAGCTTTTTGGATATATTTCTAAAATCTTTTTTTATGTTTTGAAACTTTGTTATCTTTGGTAGTCTTTAAATATTAAAAACAAAGGATAACCAGAGCACAGTGGGAACACTAAAAAGATAGCACATACTGTAGGTAGCAGCTTGCTTGAAGGCTGGCTTTGTCTGATAGAAATATCCCAACAGAACAGTTTATATGGAAGTAAACCCGCAACTATGCCAATTCCATCTCAGGGTGCCACCATTTTCCCTCTCTACGTCCCAAGATAATAATTATTATTATTAACTAGTATTTATATAGTACCAAGTCTAAAGTTATGTCACTAGCAGTCCCTTCAAGGGGCTCACAATCTAATGTTCCTACCATAGTCATATGTCATAACCACTAAGGTCTTTTTTTGGGGGGAAGCCGAATAATTTACCTGCATGTTTTTGGAATGTGAAAGGAAACCCAGCAAACATGAGGAGAACTCACAAACTCAATGCTAATAGTGTCCTGGCTGAGATTCGACCCTGGGACCTAATGCTTCAAGGCCTGAGTGCTAACCACTAAGGCACCATGCTGCCCTTGAGCCATCTTGATTGGCAGTCGTGGAATATTGTAAGTCCCATGCAGGTGCACAGGAGCTTGTTCATTCTGACACACACATGAACAAAATCTGACAGTTCAGTGCTGGACAGGCAGGTAAGTACAGTTATTGAGGAAGGGACATCCCCTGTCCCATTCTGCAGTAACCACCTGTCTGGAACTATAATCCCACTTTAAATTATGTGTGTCCACTTTAAATTATCCACTTTAAAATATGTGAGTATTTTTCATTATAAGTTATTGTGCTCTGTAAACATTATTTATTTATTTATTTTTTGGATAAGGTAGTAGATAGATGCAATAGGAAAAGGATGCTAATGTTCCCCCTTGTAACTGAATGTTCTTGTTGTACTAAGTATGAATGATCTACGAATTTATTAATGATGTCCCCTATTGTCTATATTGCATTTTGTACAGCGCCACAGAACATGATGGTGCTATAAAAAATAATAATAAAACACTCTTTATTTGGGATGATAGAAAAACCCTGACTTTCATTCTGGTAGTAACAGGGACAGAGGAAGGAAGAGTAAATCTCATGACTGGGGACACAGACAGCAAAACCAAAAACCATCTGTGCTCCATGGAAAGCTAAAAAAGGAAACCGTGGCTGTAGTTCCTCTTTAATAGGGTGCTCAAATTGAGGGATATTTTATTTTAGGTGTACTGATCTTTTAATCTACTGCTGCTGGAGGGTGGATGGAAGATTGGTATAAAATGTCCGTGTAAAGGTGGCCTTTTAACAATTTCAGCTTTATTAGACTTTAAAATGCCACAACAGCTTAATGATATGTTAGTGTTGGCAGGTTGACCTGGCAGAAATGTTGATGTTTCTAAGTCCTTCTCCTTCCATAGCCATTTATCTTTTATTTAAAAATGACAAGAAACTTTGGAAAAGTTTAGGACTTCTGTCAAAGAATTTCACTTTAATGCCGCTGCTACAGGAATGTAATCCTAACGAATGGTAAATGAACGTATCTTAGAGGGAAGTGCACATTTCAATTTATTTATTGGTTATCGTTACCTTTTATATTTGTGTGCTTTCCTGTATTTTATATATTGATTTCTAAATATCAGGTAATGTAATCAGCATCCCTACTTAAAGCGGACCCAAACTCAACATTTTTACCATAAAAGGGTAGACAACCCTTATATGTAAAATAATAATATAAATGATTTTTTTTTTAAAAAAAGGGTGCAGCACTGCCCTTTTAAGTCTTAATTGCTGAGACGATCAAGACAGAATAGGAGTGCAAATCCTCCCAGGATACATATGTCATGCATCTCCGGAGGCGCTGGCTACCCGATCCCAGGCATGTGCAGAAAGGGCAAAGGGAAGGGAAGAAGAAGGGGCAAGACAAAGAAGAATCCTAGGACAACGCGGGACCGGATCGTGGAAAGGTCCAGCGCCATCGAGGGATCTGCAGGAATAAAGGTAAGTGTGATTTTGTTATTTTCACTTTAGTTCCGCTTTAAAGTAGAATTCCAGACATAGTATTTATATTAGTCTTTTATATTAAAGGAAGGGATAGATTTATGTTGCTGTCTGTGTACCTGTCAAGAAGATTCAACAAGTCCTGTAGAGAAGTCTGATGAAAATCAGAGAATTGTTGCTGGAATTGATTAAATGAGTACTGTACACACCGTGCAGGTCTGCTATGGAGAGGGCAGGAGGGGTGGTGAGTGGCACCCCACTGTGTTCTCCTCCTTTGAAATGCACAGCAGTAATTCTCGATCCGCCTTTCATCAATTTAGACCGATGATCGATGTCAGGGGACTACTGCACACATACCAGATTTGTACAGAGTCTTGGTAATGATGATAATGGGGCATGAAGTTGCAGCTACCGGGCAGCCAGCCCACTCCCTTGACTCAGGCTGGTGATTGTGGCAAGTACTTATTCAACTCAAACTTACCCTGAGGGTAATGGCTTACCTCAGAATGAATGAGAGCAGTCTTCCACTGAGGGTCCATTCATAGCCCTGAAAGTTAGAGAGAAGAACAAATTTCTGACTACAGGGGAGGAAAAGGACAAGGTAAAACTGCTTTTAAATATAATAAAATTGTTATTATTGGTATTAATAAACAGTTTTTATATAGCGCCAACATATTACACAGCGCTGTATTTTAAATAAAAGACAGATACAAACAGTGACACAGGAGGAGAGGACCCTGCCCTTACAATCTAAGAGGAGAGGGAATCAGCACACACTAGGATGGGGGTGTGCCCTATACAAAAATGAGAATTTAACCTCAGGGGTTGCCCCACTGTATGGGTTGTTTTAAAATGTCCCCAGAATTCATCTTTTACAGGCGCAGGTGTCCCCACTGCAACATCTCCCCTCGCCTTCTATTTTAATCTTAATATTTGTTTTGTTTCATTCATTCATTTTATCATTCTCTATCCCCAATTATGGAGGCAGGGAACTTAAAAGTGCTTTTTTTTTACTCAATTCAAAACTAGAACAATTGTATTGAAATTGCATCTGACGTGTAATAATTCATGATTAGTGTAAAGTCATGGAGCACTAATATCACAGATGATCAATATATTACTAATCAGATATAATGATCACAACTAATGGTATGAAGCCTAAAGAGCAGCTAAATGTCATGTGATCCCTTTTCATTCATCTGATCAATGTAAGATGGGTTTCTGTACAGATACAGAGATGCTGAACCTGAACAATGGACTGTGGAGAATAATTCTGAAGAATAGCAGTGCAGATCTAAGACACAAAACACAAGTCGATCGAGTTCAATCACCAAGCTGAGGATAAAAAACTAAAACTGGGATACAAGATCACAATTAAAAGAAATCTTTCATAAAGAAAACCACCCATATGATTTGGGTCTGATGTCAATCAATTACACCCATTGAAACACATGGTCCTGGAAGATTGCCAGGAGGGAATGTTTGAGGGAATGTCTAATTCCCTATTTTATAAATAGAGCCCAACGTGTTTTGCTACATGGTGGATTTCATGTAAAAGGGAACTATAACGTACTTTAATTAAAGCAGAAATGTAGTTCTGCACAGAAATGTTGTAGTTAGACACGAGTTTTCGAGCAGAAGGGACATTGTATGATCCCTTGTGCAATAAAAATACTTACCTACCTGTTCACTATCTTTTTTTAAGATATGACGCTGTGATATTCCTTGTATCCCAGTTATTAAAAAATGAACGAAAGATTTTCGGTCAGCCTGGCCCAGCCAATCAAGATGGCTGACGATCAGGAACCTGGGAAAGGAGCAAAAGACGATGGCATGCCTATGAAGGGTGTGAACAGGTGAGTGTATATGAACAATCAGAAGGTAAGGTTTTTTTTTTTATTTCAGAAGGAACATCACCTGTCTCTTCTTCCATAAAGGATCCAAACTTTTTTTGTTGCAGCATTTACCTTGAAGTTATTGTGATGTAACTTTACAATATGACCTACTTGCCATTCAATACACTTTGTTTTATTAACTGATACAAGGATTTTTGGAAGCTCCCTCTAGTGGTCATCTGTGTTTTAGAAAATGCTAATCGCAACCCCTTTGGTTCTGTTCACACAGGCTGTTGTCTTTGACTGATGTTCCTCTGAACTATTACTACAGCTCAAATGGATGTCCCTATTGGAGAAAGAAGATGCCAGATTATTATAGTAGGCACTGAGTTTACATGTGGTGGGGGTAGGCAGGTGTTAAAGATTCTTGCTAGGTGCTCTCCTTTAGTATACAAATTATTTTGACCTAATTTATTTTTGTGATAAGCTCAGCTAGCTTTTAGTTTTTGTGAATTTAGAACAGACTTGTGGAGCCTTTTTTTTACAAAAATGTAAGGTTTCACTTTCTGTGAAAACTAATAACCTGTGTTCACTTTGAATATCCAATTACAGGATGGAGAATTCGAAAACAATACAGTGTGTAATTATTTGTATTGTTTGATGTTTAAGGGGGTTTCTCTGAATTTCAATTAAATCAGATCAAATTTTATTTCACTTTAACGCTCCTCTTTTTGCACTTGTATAAGGAACTTAGGCTTGCAATAAGAAAGAGGAGTAATAATGATTTTTTAGGAAGCAGAATTTATTAGTATTTAATAATAATAATAATAATAATAATAATATTATTAATAACACTAATAATAATAAAAAGGATTTATATAGGACCAACCTATTATGCAGCGCTGTACATTAAATAGGAGTTGTAAATGACAGATAGATACCGACAGTGGCACAGGAGGAGGAGAGGACCCTACCCCAAGAGCTTACAATGTAGGAGCATCTGTATATGTGATGAGCAAATGCATAAATACAGAATTTAAAAACGTTACACATAAACTAGGTTTTTGCATACTTTTAGGATTATTTGCATTACCCAATAACATAAATCAGTTAGCTGAGATACAACTCTCTTAGATTGAAAACTCTTCTGCGCATGGTCCTCTCTTCCTGTGTCACTGTCTGTCATTTGTAACCCCTGTTTAATGTACAGCGCTGCGTAATATATTGGCGCTATATAAATCCTGTTTATTATTATTATTATTATTATTATTATTA
>NC_092866.1:18029681-18103956 GCF_032062135.1 Pyxicephalus adspersus | reverse complement strand
TATAGTGAGAAAAGTACAGGGTTAACGATAATTGCAACTTTTTTTAGTACGAAAAAGTACGGGCTTAACGGTTGGGAGGTTAATAATAATATTAATAATAATCATAACTCTATTATTAATTTGCATTCCCCTATGCTCATAGTTTTACATATGACTTTTTTTTAATACCCTTTTCTTTTTAATATTTATCATGTTCTTTTCTAAATCACATGCCAACAAACATTCAAAAATGTAAAAAATGAATAATTCAAGTGTAATGAATTAATTATTATACTGTCACTGTATCTGAACCATTACAGTATTTAAAAAAAGCACACTGATGTTTCCAGGTGACAGTGCCATCTACAGGCTGAATGCTTATTTTGAGAATGAAGGCTTCATTCATATGATTGCTATGTCTTAGCTGAGATTATGGTCACTTGGTTTACAGCAACCAAGCTGTAAATTGGACCCGAGCTGTCAGTAACAACTACCTCTAACATTTAGCTGCTGTGTGTTATTTTAGCTTCTACCTGGCATTTCAACTAACATTTCTTTGGCACAGGGGATCACACAGGGAAACTTTGTTGCCAGGAATAGCCTCCAGAGCCCTTCAAATTCCCAAGTACTAACCTGCATGCTGGCACTTATGTACAATCTCCGATAATGCCGCACTTGGTGCATGAACAGTCAGTTGTCAGGCCTAAGCACTGTCACCTAGGGGGACAGAGAGCTTGTCTATAGCTCTTTGGAAGTTTTGACTTTGCTTTAAGAAAATAAAAAAGCCACAGGTAAGATCTGGAACCCTAAGAAAGATTCTAATGAACATGATACTAAATATAATTTTGGTTTCCTGTAGGTCACTTTAATAATATTCACATAAAAAGAACAATTATATTTTCTTTAACCCTTTATAAGGCATGACCACTAGATGGCAATGTTTTCCTTCTAATTCTTCCCATCTTCACCCTTTTCATGCTGGGGCAGAGGTTGGAATTCTCAGTCCTGTTATATACAGCAAATGCTTTCTGTTTAAATGGTTAACAATGTAAAAAAAAGTAATGAAACAAAATTTAATCATAGCTTGAATAAGAAAATATGTAAACTAAAGAATACTGCAAGAGTTAAAGGGAATGTGTCTGCAAGAAATTCAAAATCAGCAATTTACTAATTAGATAAAGCAGTATTTTTCCACCAACTCATTATCCAAATTAATGCTATGGTGTAATCCTAAACTCATTGAAGGCTGCTTCCATTTTGATTAATTACATGAACTGTCCAACATAGAGTAGTGTCAGGGGCTTCCAACTTTGCGCAGGTTGCTGGTATAGTGGTGAGCACAGTATAACCTTCTGGTAACAAAGATATTTGCAGATCAGTATGTCAACACATTAAAAAAATCAACTAATTCCTGATTATAGGGTAGTGGGAGTGATGCAAATAATTTTTTTTGCCCCTATAGGTGAAAATGGAGGTGAAGCTAGAACAGATTTAGGGGTACACAAAACTGTAATAAAGAATAGGGGATTGGAAATTAATTGCAAACAATTCAGAGGATGAACAGGAAATAAAGGTACATTAGCAATGCTATAAAGCTAAGCTTAAATATTTTATATGGTATATATAACTTTTTCCTGCTCCTATACAGACCCTACTTATAATTTTTTTTACATGTGCTTATATTTTGTCCAACAGCTTGTATTCAGCTTTCTAATAAGAGTCTGATGGCAGCCAGCTTTCCAATAACATTTCCTATGGCCATAGATCTTTTATATATGTTTCTATAGTAAATACCATATGAATCTTTATGCTTTCTGGCATGCAAGTAAAAAAAAAATGCAGCTTCTTTATCCAAAGTTTGGCCACAGCCATAGACTGCTTAGAAATCCAGGCCTAACAAGCTACATTTTGGGTTTAGGTTGTTTTAAAAAAAGGCTTTTGGGTTTAAAAACAATCTGCCATTTTTAAACTGAATGGCAAATCTAACAACTGAGTCTCTTTAAACACCATCATTTCTGCACTAGAGCTGACACAAAATACTCAAAATACCCAATGCTTCAGGGTATATAGGGGAGTAAGTAGTCTCCTTCAATGATATAGTACATGGGAAAAGGCAGCCAATAACTGGATCAGAACACTGAGGATAGTTCTAAAATTATCAACCTTGTGTAAGCTCTGACATAATTCGAAATTGATGTTTACCCAGGGTCAAGACTTCCAAAGGATGCCCTGAAAGGGCAAAGTAACAGATTCTTTATTTAAAATAGTCCACCAGCTGATGTTTCAGTTTTTTGTAGATGCTGAACAATTAAATTCAACTTACACTACTTTATATTTGCTTTAGTGGCATATAGGGGCATTGGTGGCAAGTTCACTGATTTGATGTTAGTCCTATTCACCTACCATCATGGACAAGATACCCCTCATCTTATTAGACTTTTAATAAACTTTAAAATAGGAGTATGCAGTGGGGGTAGTAGGGACATCAATAGTGCAAGATATGAAAGAGAAGATTAGGACTAGCATATATTATTTTAGCTTTAGGGAGCAATATGAGATCAGTGAATGCCCTTATCATCTCCTGTCTGGACCACTGTAACATCCACTAACCTGAACCTCTCCTTTACAATCTATTTTGAATGTTGCAGCCAGACTTATCCATACTTCCCACCGCTCCTCTTCTGCTGCATCTCTTTATAGTTCTCTTCATTGGCTTCCATTTCACCTTAAATTCAAATTCAAGCAAATTCAAGCTCCTGTGCTTTGCCTTCAAATCCCTCCACAGTTCTTGTCCCACTTACTTTTCTGACCTGATAGAAAAATACTCCCCTAGCCACTCTCTTCGCTCCTCCAATGACCTACTAATGACTTCCTCACTCATAACCTCATCACACGCACGGCTCCAAGACTTTTCTAGAGCTGCCCCAACTCTCTGGAATGGTCTTCCTCATCCTTCCTCATCGGCTTGCTCCTACTTTCTGCTCATTTAAAAGAGCACTCAAAACCCATCTATTCAAACTTACCTACCCGTCTTCTTCTGTCCCCTAAACCCTAACTATTTCACACCACTACATATCTCCCCTGCTATTGTGTGTTACTTCCCCCTCCTCCTACATTGTAAGCTCTTCCGGGCAGGGTCCTCTCCTCCTCCTGTGTCACTGTCTGTATCTGTCCGTCATTTGCAACCCTTATTTAATGTACGGCGCTGCAAAATAGGTTCGTGTTATATAACTCCTGTTTAAAAATAATAATTATAATAATATTATTAATAATAATACATACATACACCCAAAGACCTGATCCAAAACTGATGTCATTTTTAGATAAGATGACCCTTTGATTTTACAAAGCAATAATGCACCATCATTTAATGTTGGGGTAGGAAACATTATTGTACTTTCTGGAATATAAATTCTAGAGTCACCAAATCATTTTATTTGCTAACAGGTACCCATATTTATTGGAAAAACATGAAAAATAGAGTTGGACCTTATTAAGTCCAGGTTCATACAAAAAACGAACACAGGCTGGTATTACTAGACCGTGCAAGCAATGTTTTATTAGCATGCCATGAATGTTTTTCCAAATAAGTGAAATGCAGAATATATTACCCCTTAACTCTTCTTACTATTTATGAAAGTATTTTCTACTATGTTATATTGAAACACCGATGATAACACAAACTAAACATCATCCTATGATTCCCATCAATCCTCTATTGCCATGAACCCGCATTCAGTCCATTAATATATCGTAAAAATGATTGATCGATCAAGGATTATAGCAAGCTTTACTTTTTTCAAAGCAGCTATCAAAATATATAGTTTTGGTTATTGTAATGCATAGTTTCCTGCTGGGCAAAGCTAAATACATATACTTTTTTCACTATATTATAATGTACACTTCGTATGCTATTGTTTTTTTTATGATACATTTATAATTTATTTATTTATAATATTTTGGGCATTATGCTTGTATTTCCTGAAGATGGCACTCTTGACTTGGAGGCTGCTTGTTTCTTCTCCTGTAACCATTTCTGCAAAAGTGCAATACAGTTCAAATCACAGACACCTATGTTTCTTCTAAGTGTATAGGTTTATCAAGAAATCAAAATTATTTACAGCACCACATAATATGCAAGGAAAAAAAGCCAAAAGTATTAAACGTACCTTTAAAGCCACTATGTACTTGAGAAATATGTTTTAAACTGTTATTAACTATGTACAAACAACTATGTACAAAAGTATTTATATACCTCCAACAAAACTCTTATCAGTGCTGCAGCCCCTAAAGGATATGCTGACTTTCTGAAAGTCAGTATTTGCATTGGATTAGGGCTATTGACCTGGCTATAAGCAGCCCAGACATTGAGCTCCGGAAGGAAAGGTGTGCACATATTGTGATACACTAGCTGTTAGATTTCTTAGATTGTAAGCTCTGTAGAGGAAGGACCTCTGGTCTTCTTGTGTCATTATTTGAGCTTGTTATATATGCAGGTTTGTCATCTGCTGCTCCTACTTCAAACAGTTAAACACACAACTAATTACCAATGTGACGGCTGTTTTACCTGCCAAATAATTTGTTTTTCTGCCCCTTTAGTCCTAAGATTTGCACTGCTTTCTCACACTCATTTATGTCAGGGTAGGGCAGGAATTGTTTTTTTTTCCCTATTGTAGTCAAATAGCACTTACAGGTTCTGCCTATCTTACTGGACAGTGAAAGCAGAAGCAGCTGACTGATACTTCATCTTGCTGTCACCCAGCTCTCTTCTTCTATCAGCATGTTTCTTGTTAGCAGATGCGCACATTAGCACAATTGATTGATGCATTGGGCCTGATTTATTAAAGCTTTCCAAGACTGGAGAAGATACACTTTCATCAGTGAACCACCGTGATCCAGCAAACCAAATGAATCTGGGCCAGGATGGAAAACATTTGTTAACAAATAGCAAATGACTTTTAAGAAATCCATTCCAAGCTTGCTAGATCTCCCAGGTCTGCTAATGAAAGTGTATCTCTCTAGACTTGGAGAGTTTTATTAAACCAGACCCATTGTTCTGATTCTCAAGTACCTACCTAATTAAATAAAAAGAAATGCAAAATTAATTCAAACCTGCAATAATTTGAGTTTTTTTTACCTCCCCATAGTTCAAGCCTTAAAATGGTAGGAAAATACAAAGCTGGTAATAAAGTGGACTTTCCACTAATATGAGAGCTTAGGCTATACTCTTGGGCTCCCTCCCCAAAACACCTAACCCTAATAGGAGAAAAATGTACTGAAAAGCAAAAAGATTTATCCTTACCTTCTGAATCACTGGACATCACCCACCATCCCACCTGGAAGATTTACATGGAATGCAGAGCAGTTGAAAGCAGAAGACAATCCAATCCATCTTCTTGTCCTGGGGTGTTGGCTGCTTTGGGTTCTAAAGTCCCCCTGAGAGATGATGCTGCCATCCTAAGTATAATTCTTAGATTTTTCCTATTAGAAACTTTAGTGAAGGGGGTTTGGGAAAGGGGGCAGGAAACATAAATGAACTTTTCATTTTAGTGTTTACCTTACAGATCACATATAAACAGAACCCAATGTGCCTGTATGGGCCAATGCTTTTAATTTTGGACTCTAAGTTAGGTCAATGTTTTGGCTAAGGTCACACTATCATTTTTTTTCAATTGGTTCAATCATCCACCTTTTTTCTCATGTTTTCTTGGGGTTGATATAGATGTGTGGTGTGGCTTAATTAAATATATGCCAGCATAATGCATAAATCCTAACCATTGACCAGGTGGATGCATTGGGCCTGATTTATTAAAGCTCTCCAAGGCTGGAGAGGATACACTTTCAGCAGTGAAGCTGGCTGATCCAGCAAACCTGGAATAGATCTGGTCCAGGATTGAAAACGTTTGCTAACAAATAGCTTTTAAGAAATCCAATGCAGGTTTGCTGGATCACCCAGCTTCACTGCTAAAAGTGTATCCTATAAATCAGGCCCATTAGGCGATAGTTGTATGGCAGTGTTTCTCAATCAGGGTTCCTTCAGATTTGCTAGTGGTTCCTTGACCAATGAACAGGTCAGGTCAGTTACCACTGATACTAATAATCTTTTTGGCTATCTGTAAGGGTGCCATTGTTCCCAATGGCCAGTAATGTACTGGTAATGACCACCACACTAATGTACTGTAAGCTGCGGATAAAGTAATTATAGGAGGGGTTCCCTAAGACCTGAAAATGATTTCAAGGGTCCCCCCATGTTAAGAACATTGAGAAAGGCTGACATATGGCTTACAATTTAACCAAACAGAACATTTTGGCTTAAAGGGAGAAATTCTGTATTACTTTATTTTCCAGCATTAGGAAGACAAAAAAATACATAAAGTGTACACCTGCTAAAACAGTTCTGTAGTATAAAATGTACAATAAATAGCTATGTGTGTAAATTCACACATGCTCAAGGTCAGTGATCTAATAGAGTCTGAACTATAAAAGCAGGTGTTGTTTCACAAGTATTTATTTGAATTGCTTTGCAGTGGTTTGTGATATATCTATAAAACCAACACCCTGTTTGAGTATATTTTGTCTGACATGTCATATCTTTCCACAGGCTAGGTTTATATTTCCTTCCCCTTATGATATTTTAATTAAGTTTCATCAGCACTATTAAAGCACCAAAAAGACAAATTGCCTCACATAATGTTCTAATAATATCTGTACTATATTTGGGGTTGTTATCGTTTAATGTCAGGGAATATTCATCTTTTGCAGTTGCAAAGTTCTCTTAAAAAGAATTTTTTGGATTTTTATTTTCTAGGCTCTACTTTCATGGTCATGTTGAAAGTTGCTACCTCTCATGGTTGTCTGGATATTGGACCTGATTTATTAAATCTCTCCGGGGCTGGAAAAGATACACCTTCATCAGTGAAGCTGGGTGATCCAGCAAACCTGAAATGGATCTGGTCTGGGAATCAAAACATTTGCTATCTAATAGCAAATGGCTTTGAAGAAATCCATTTCAGGTTTAACTGATGAAAGTGTATCCTCTCCAGCCTTGGAGAGCTTTAATAAATCGGTCCATTGGTGCTATCAGCTTTTTGATTTGCTGCAAGGAATTCATTTATAAGATACGTTGAATAAAAGTACATGGATTCTTACAAAATTGAATGGAGATATGAAGTCCCGAAAAAAACAATTGTTATGTTGCACTAAGCAGTAAGCAGATATGGGTTATGGGACAATATGGCTGCTGTTGATATGACATATATATGACATTAGAAATAGTAACAAAGTTATAAAATATTTACTATTGATACAATAAAATAATTGCATTCACAAAAATAAAATTTGGTATCTAGAACCACTACTTGGTTAATGTTAATGTACAGTGCTGCGTAATATGTTGGCGCTGTATAAATCCTGTTTATTATTATTAATAATAATAATATTAATAAAGTTAGGTTGTCTTCCTAATGTTTTATATTGCACATTGATCGTACTGCACATATAGACCCTGGTACAATACACATGGATGTCAATCTTTGGCACTGAAAATAAACATAAAATTCACAATGGGCACCCGTACTTATATCTTAACCTTAACACCTAAACATTTTTCAGCTCTAATCTTCCTACCTAATCTAATCTTTAAAATGGACCCTCAGCTAAAAAAAAAGATTTAAATCTGATCAATAACGACTCATTCCGGATGGGGGGAATCAATCAGCTTTTATTTCCATTATAGGGTAACAATGCCCTTCGCCTGTGCTTCTGCAATATCCCTACACTGAAGGCCAGTGCCACCATCAGAGGGTTGACAAGGGGTACTTCTGTACCGGGCCCAGATCAAAAGACCTTGAGTTTTGCAACGCTGGAACTTTTAGACATGGAGGAGGAGACATCCAAGAAGTTTACCTAGTATGTGGGACCCCCCTTCTCCCAAATAGGGAAGGCTGTTTCCCGTACTAAAAAGTGTGCATGTTGTGTTAATGGAGGGATTTAGATTACAGTGTAAAAAAAAAAAAAGAATCTCCCATACAACCATTTTTTAACAGACATAAATGAGGGAAAACCTGCTAAAGCAAAAGTGAAAAATAAATGAGCAAATGTAAAAATGTTTTATTTATGCTTCACATATCTCTAAAAGCTTTCACAAAGGTAGAATTGTTCTTATATTTTTTACAGAAATCTAACACAAGTGACAGGACTTACCATGTGAAGGTACAGATACACATAGGGATTGTACAGTTGTCACTAAATTATTAAAAAAAGATTTTTTCCACTATAAATATGTGACCCCCCTTGGGTATACAATGTTAGAAAGGGTGACAAGAGTCCATCGACTATTGTAGAAAAACTTTTCTTTAGTGACCTTGTATGCACATCTGAAAGTCCCAGTGAGTTTATCCATAAGTATTAATTAATTATCACGCAAATTATTGAAAACATTAAAAAAGTAAAACTATAAATATAATGTAGCATAGCACAAATGTTTTATTAACGGTTTGTTATTTAGCCCCAGTAGTATATCCTGGACCTAGTAGGGAGAGGACTTTGGAAAAATATTAGAATGGGGTCTGCTGTGGATTTTGATAATGAATTGCACCACGTTGCCTGCAGCTACTTAGGTCAGTGGGGAGTTGTTTTAAAGCTCAATACTAACAATATTTAATTAATTAATTAATTCAATGTTTATACCTTGGCCACAGGTTCACTTTAAGAATACCCAGCCTGGATTTCAATGTATATGCGTCATTAGTATTGGGGTAAAGATTCCAGTTCTGTAATATGCAGGAGCCATATCTGAGTGCGTGCAGAAAAGACAAAAAGATTTTGTCCAGATAGATTTTATTTGTCAACTATCTTCAGTAAAACAGCCAGTTCAAAGACCTTCAATCACAGGGATACAAACATAATAAAATTAAAAATGTTAAAAAAAGATCCAAAATGGTTTAATGAAAATATTATTCAGAATTATTTCATAACAATAATATTTACCTATTTTATATATTTAATTTATATGTAACATATTTATCTATACTTAGTTTATATTTTGATGTTATAATAATTATTTTGATTTGCTTGAATTTATTCATGAGGGCCTTTGAACCCCTAAATGGTATAGTTTTTTAGAACTGGTTTCATAGCTTTAAAGAATGCACTGGACTTTTTAAATCTGGACAAAAATCACTGATTTAAATTTTTAATATTTGTATTATTTTTGTTCTTGAATACTCATGATCTGCAGATTTGTTTCAGGTCAGTAACTTAGAAAGTATTGAAGTTGGTGGATCAGAATGACAACCCAGCATCCAGCATTTACAGAATGAGCTCAGGCATGGTATTCTCTGAATTTTTCCATGTTCAGGGTTACTTTAATGGCCTTAAGACAATAGCAAGCAGTGACAGCATTCTGTGCATAGGCAAAGGCTGAAGAGTTACAGTAAAGTCCTCAAAGCAGTTTTATTTCCCAAAGGCTAAAGAAAGAAGATCCAGAGATCCAGCCTGAGCCAGCACTGCAGCCAGAGGCTTGGCTCCTCCACATAAACCGGGAGGAAATCTTATAGACAGAGCTCGCTTTACATTGATCAAATCATACATAGCATAAAACATCAATTCATTATTAAATATACACAAGCTGTACAATCCTATAGATACACACAGGTGTACCATAAAAACACACAAATTAGGAACAAAAAAGAAAGGTTTCACTAAATAATAAAGCTTTCTGCTACTTAATAACCAGTTCAACTTTTAACCCTTACTGTGATGGAATTGCAAGCTGTATACAAGGGAGAAAGATGAAAGGAAGGAAGGAAAGCTAGGAAGAAAGGATAGAAGAAAGGAAAAGTGGGTGGGAAGTAAGGAAAGGAGGAAGAAAAGAGGGAAGACAGAAAGGGTGTATGGAAGGAAGGAAGCAATGAAAGGAGGCTGGAAGAAAGGAATGAAGGAAGGAATGGAAAGGGTGCAAGAACGGAAGGAAGGAGGGGAGGAGGATAGGAAGAAGGGAAAGAAGCGTGGAAGGAAGAAAAGAAGAAAGGAGGGGAGGAGGATAGGAAGAAGAAAAAGAAGGGTGGAAGGAAGGAAGAAAGAAAGGAAGAGAGGAGGGGAGGAAAGAATGAAGGAAGGAATGAAAGGAGGTTGGAAGAAGGGAGGAAGGAATTGAAAGGGTGCAAGAACAAAAAGGAGGGGAGGAGGATAGGAGGAAGGGAAAGAAGGGTGGAAGGAAGAAAAGATGCAAGAAAGGAGGGAAGGAAGGGGGGAGCAGGACAGGAAGAAAGGAAAGAAGGGTGGAAGGAAGAAAAGAAGAAAGGAAGGAAGGAGGGGAGGAGGACAGGAAGAAGGGAAAGAAGGGTGGAAGGAAGAAAAGAAGAAGAAGGAAGAAAAGAAGAAAGGAAGGAAGGAGGGGAGGAGGACAGGAAGAAGGGAAAGAAGGGTGGAAGGAAGAAAAGAAGAAAGGAAGGAAGGAGCAGGATAGGAAAAACGGAAAGAAAGGTGGAAGGAAGGAAGGAAGGAGGAGGATAGGAAGAAGGGTGGAAGGAAGAAAAGAAGAAAGGAAGGAAGGAGGGGAGGAGGATATGAAGAAGGGAAAGAAGGGTGGAAGGAAGAAAAGAAGGAAGGAAGGAAGGAGAGAAGGGGGAGCAGGATAGGCAGAAAGGAAAGAAGGTTAGAAGGAAGAAAAGAAGAAAGGAAGGAGGGGAGGAGGATAGGAAGAAGAAAAAGAAGGGTGGAAGGAAGGAAGAAAGGAAGAGAGGAGGGGAGGAAAGAAGGAAGAAAAAATGAAAGAGGTTGGAAGAATGGAGGAAGGATGAAAAGAATGAATGAGAAATACAAGTTTTAGTATACAGTTTTAGTATACATACAATAAAGACAACAGTCTTAGTATAAGAGGACCAGCCATGTGATAATAGCAGACAGAACTATTCCCCTGTTCCAGGAAATTCATGGAATGGTCTCATATCACTAGAACTAAAGCAGGAAGGGATCTACAATGACATTTCTTTGCAATGCATAGACTTTGATGGGACATGTTTTTTATCCTTAAAGAAAGTAAACGCAAACTAGTAATCAGCAAAACATTAGTACAGAAGATACAGCGCTCACCTTAAAATATGACTCCACAGCAGGTTTGCTATGCCATGACTGTGAAGTATGAATAATTTATAGTATCACTTTAGGACCTGACCTTTGTTGGAATACTGATAGCACATACCATGCCATTACTGATGCCAATTAGGTTCATGTTTTCATCAGTCTAGATGTTTGTCACCGAAGACAAATATTTATGATCAGGTAATAATCTAGTGTAGCTGTTCCTCGGATGTTGTTGCTGCCTAATGGCCAGGACACAGCAAGGTACCCCCCCTCTAATTTTAAGCAAGGATTATTAAGCATGTGTACAGAGCTTAAATCCATCACGTTGGGTGGTGTCAGAGATTGCCTATCACCTTCCGCCATGGTGTATTTATCAAATGAAACATGTGGGGTTAGTACATTGGGCAATGAGATCAGAGGGGGCAGCACCAAGCTCAAAATAAACAATTTTAATATAATGTTTAAATATAAGCCTACCTCTCATTCTTCTGGCTCCTATTGGTCCTTTACTAATATAGCCAATCTCACTAACCAATAGGAATAAGTGAGATTCAGAAAAGGGGAGGGCAAGCAAAATAAAAAAATCCTAATGCACTATATAGCTTTTAGGTAATGTTTTCAGCTAAATGTGTTTTTAAATGCACTGAATAAAACTGTTTATTAATATTTACTTTGCATAAGTAATACCATCACAAACTATTGGTCTAGGGCTGCCATTCTCAACCAGGGTTCCATGGACTCCCAGGGTACCTCTGGAAGTTGCAAAGTTGGTTGCAAGTTGCAAGAGTTGAGGCCAATTGACCACCGATAAGATGGTGCTTGCATTGCTCTGGGCCCAATATATCAGCAGAGCCAGTTGCATGAAAGCAAGGCCCATTTAGTTGTCCATAAAGGTGTCATTTTTCCCTTTGGCAACCAATGCTAATAGCATTTTTTCATTGACTAATTATAACAGGGTTTCCCAACACCTGAAAACTGTCTTAGGGTTCCTCATGGGTAAAATAGTTGGTAAAGACTGATCTAGGGAATATTAAGTTGCCTAAGAGTAGGACTGTCCAATCCAGTCCTCGAGGGCCTGGTTCTTCACACATTTTTAGTATTTATCCAGCAGACTGCAGTACTATTACTACTTTATGACTTCAAAAATGATTATTTATAGAAATACATTGCCCTTTTTGAAAACCCTGGCCCTTGAGGGCTAGGACTGTACAACCCTGCCTTAGGTTTAGTCTACATGGACTGTTTCCCCAGCGTTTAACCTGAGGCTTTTAAGGACCTTGTTTGAAATTCCCATGCACTAATCTACACTAGGACGTTTCCTTGAGGCACGTTTATGACATTTATCTTAAAAGTTGCTTGCAAAGTTTAAAAAGTTTAAAAAATTACAACACTGGGTTAATGCTGGAAAACACCCAAAAACGCTAGTAAGCGCTTCCATTGATTTCAGTGCGTTTCTGAGCACTTAATATGCAAATTAGTTAAAAACACAGTAAAACGCAATAAAATTGTGGGAAAACGCGGCATAGGTGTTTTCCAGCATAAAAACGCAATAGGAACGTTTACATGCGTTTTTAAAAAACGTCCATGTAGACCCAGCCTTAGAGGATCAGTTTATATATTTTCCCTCATTGGATCAAAATATGTTTTATATGCATTTTAAGCATTTTTTTTCAACCTAATTATGTAAACTATGATATTTGCTTGATTTTAATAATAAATATAGCATGCAATTTTTTAATATATGTGAGACAAATCAACCAAAATACCTAGGGTATAGAGGAAAAGTGTTGGAGCAGCCTGGGCTTGCCTGCTGATTTATTTTGTATTAGCAAACTTAGCCCAGTTGCTCCAATTACAGTGTGTTGTCACAAGTTATCTTTACTGTACACTTCAGATTTGTACTGCTAGAGGGGAAATACAAATGAACATGGATGAAAATAGTTAATTTTACAGGCAGGCCACCTCGGCTCCACAGCTGAGCCCCAAGCTTCATTAGCTTGCTTCATTAACTGTGTGTTGAGACTCAAAAGTGAGAGTGTATTAAAATATGACACCTTCGTCAATGACCTCCAATTAATGGCCTGGTTCAAAGAGTAATCTTGAGCAGTGACCCATAACAACCAATCAGAGGTCACCTTTACTAGCAACCTAATTAGATTAAAGGACCATGATCATAAAAACTATTCGACCAATTCATGCATGATTGTACCGAGTCAATTAATTACTTTTTTTCAAATTCATCTGTCTTTATTTATCAGTTGTATTTGCATTTATATGCAAATCTGGCATAAAAATGACAGTAACAGGGGTCAGGACAAACAGCTCTACCTGGGGTTGTAGGGGGTTCTATGAGTCCCAAAAAGATATAAGTTTCTCCTTCTGTGTTCTGGGCCCTGATTTATTAAAGCTCTCCATGGCTGGAGAGAATACACTTTCATGAGTGAAGCTGGGTGATCCAGCAAACCTTGAATGGATATGGTCCAGGGTTCAAAGCATTTGCTAGCAAATAGCAAATGACATTGAAGAAATCCATTCCAGGTTTGCAGGATCACCCAGATTCACTGATGAAAGTGTATTCTCTCCAGCCTTGGTGAGCTTTAATAAATCAGGTCCATGGTATTAATGTCCATCTAAACCCAACAGCAAAACTGTACAATGATGCATACTCACAATTCTCTTTTACCCCATTTTAAAGTGGGGAGTGTTCGGTAGTAGGTAAAATAGGGCCAATAACACAGCTTTGTCCAAAGGATTGTTAGATTTTTATAACCCATAAAACTTTCGCTGGAATGTGGCAGTGGAGGCACCATGTGAAGAACTACTTATATTCTGTACAGATCACCAAACAGGAGAAAATAAAGACAAAAGTTTCTTGAGCTATAAAGAAATTTTCGACTTCTGTAAATGACTCCTTTACCATTTGATCTTATAATTGTTTTTGCAGAATTTTGCCCAAAATGCCCAGAGATGGACAGGTGAAGGGAAAACATATCAGTATTTGTATATGTTGGGGCTTGGTTCTGCCTCTATCTGATCCCAATGCTTTCTCAATGTTTTTAACATGGGGTAACCTTTATAATAACTTTCAGGGAACCCCTTCTATAATACTATATCCACAGCTCACAGTACATTAGCCTGGTGGTCAGTTAGAAGAATGTCTCTTACCAAAAAGATATTTAGAGTCACTTTAACTGACCTGGGAGGCACAAAATGCTATTTGCGCAAGGAGCCCCTGGCAACCTCTGGAGTAATCCTAGAGAACCACAGAACCTTAATTGGGGAAACATTGTTCTAGACACCAGCCCATGGAATTCACTGTGGCAAATGCAACCCTGCGCATATCTGGTGGTAAATATAAAAGGCACTTAGCACAAGCAGCTAACAAATGGTTAATGCAGGGCCATCCATTGAGCGTAAATTGAATGGATCCTTTAGATTGACCCTTACATTATAAATTTAGTGGTGATCATACATGTAGAGATTTGTGATCCGAGTAGGTACGAGAAATCAAAGATGATTCATCATCAATTAAAATATCAATGATGCATAAAATATGCTATAGTTCCACATTGAGAATATTCATTGATATAAATCAGAAATCATACATTAAAAATGATTATTTTATTGATCTGTATTGGTTGATATATGTAGATATTTGTGATCGATCAGAAGTGACTGACTGAATTCCACCATGGCCAGACAATTTCAAAGAATCGAATGCACAAGAATGCATAAAGAGCTTCATGAATGAATCATTAATCACATCAAGAGCTAACTTGATCAAATAGAAGGGCTTTGATTTCAGATATTAGTTCAATTTCATCAATTTAGTTGCAGTGATTGATGACATCGATACAGGAGCAGCCACCATAAGTAAGATTGTTCATAAATCGTACAATCAGGTTTTATTGTGAATAGCCAGGTTAATCCTTATCTATATCTACATTCAATTTAATTTGCAATATTGGGCAGAAAATATAGTTGACTGATCCCTCTAGATATATAAAATGTATAAATATTACATGAATACATCTGAATCTTGTGAGCAAAACTGTACCCGATGAATTGTTTAACCCATTGACTTCCCATTTTGTGTTCCCCTAAAGCAGCACACGGGTTAATATTTTCTCCAGAGACTTGGCCCCTTTTAAAGTCCCATCTCGTGCACACTCCCTTCTAATCTGATACCTCAGTGTACATATCTAAACATGATCAGTGACAGTTTTAGCTGCGGGGTGAGACTTTCAGTGACAGGGCTAGAGAGCTATGATTTGAGACCAGTCATTGCAAGTGACTTTAGCTGCCTCTTCAAGTGACATGCCTTTACTTGAGGAACGAGGAATGACAAAAGTTCTTTGGACAGGAAACTTTCACTGACAAGACGGTGACAGGTCTTTGCACAGCTGGTCTCTGAGAAGCCTTGGATGGGGCCCACATAGATGCTAATTTAAGCTTAGTGGTGGCAAGGAGCCTAGAGCAAGCAAGTTCTCGTAGTCTTGTAAGTCATCTGTAAGAATGACAGCAGTGCGTGAAGCAGTACACTTGTGGAATTAGTGTTGTTGTATAAGATTTCTCATAAGCCATGCTTATTTCAAGAAGCGGACGAAGCTAATGTACAAGCTGTTGTTTTAACTCCTGCGGCAGCTCAGCCGTGGGTAATTAAACCGGTGATTATTCTGCTCTGGCTGCTCAGAGTATGCCAACCGAGTCGAGCCCGTGGATTATTTTCAGGTATTAGTTTTCTACTCGTTGGAGCTTCCAATCTAATCTTGGTGCCTGAGGTCTGTCCACATAAAGAGAATAGCCCCAAGTTACAGAGACTGACACCGAGATTTGATCCGAGGCTTGGCTTCTAGCCGAGTTATGCTTTCGCTATATACTACAGCTTTATAGATATCCTTTTTTATATTATTTTCTATTACTTCTGTGAGTGTCTGAGCATACATTGCGTAAGATCTGCATCCACGATTATAGCATTACTTGAGACAGGTATGGAGCTGTAATTGGACAGTGGGGGGATGCTATTTTTAAAAGTCTCCAAGATTCCGTACAATGGAGAGTTCCTTTCTTTTCACATATGCAACCCAAAACATTATAAATTGACTTGGGAGAGTAAAAGTGTAATTCAGTCTCTTTAAAGTGTATACTATAGTAAAGTAATAAAAATCTGCGAATAGGCAGGTTCATTATTGCGCTTGGGACAGGTGATGTGTCTTCTGAAATAAAACACACTTACCTGTCTGATCACTGTCTGATTTAAGAAATGTGCAACTCCCGTGCATAAGCTATCGACGTCATCCTTGCTCAGCCAATTAGGATGGCAAAAGATCAGAACCAGGTAGAGGAGAAGGAAGAAAATGGTTGCTTATGAGAATGTGATCGAGCAGATAAGGTTATATTATTGCAGAAGGACTTCCCCTGCTCCGTGATATAATGGAGCTGCATTATCCCAGTTTTTAAGGGTAAGGAATTAGTCTTACTTTAAAGGCAGGAAAATGAACTACTAGGCCTGTGGACTGCATCACAGAAGGGGATAATATGCTCCCATAAATAAATACACCCGGTATGGAAGAAGCAGTAGTGCATTGGAGAAGCATTGGAGAGGTAAATATGGCCAGGAAGTTGCCTTTGCATGGGTATTTAAATGGTAAAGGTGACAGGGTCTCTTTAAAGCCCAACAATAGTTTGGTCAACTACCAAAATTTCAGTCCCTGGCATCAGCTGAAAATAAAAAAGTCCTAGCTGTTTTGTTCATATTTTTTAATGGTACATCCCCTGCAGGCTCTCTTGGTCAACTAATGGCGCTTCTCTTCTGTGCGGTGTTATACCCAGCGTATTTCACCCCAATACCTGTAATCTCAAGGTGTCATTACTATACCCGCTGCCTTGGGCTTACAGAAGTATGCTGAAAAGAGCAGTGCCACACCATTATGTGGTCTCCCATCACTGGAGGAAGAAGAGCGCCTTTAATGTCTACTACCCAGATAGAAAACAACTGGAACAAGAGTAGGTTATTGATTATATTGTTAGAGGTTCAGGGGTGTTCCAATAAAGAGGGATTTAGCTTGAAATCAGGCTTTAAAGCTGTTTAAGCCAAACTTTACTAACCTAACCTTCAGAAATGAGCTGTCCATGAGCTCCTTCACTCCTTCACATCTTTGTCCAGTCTTCTTCTAGGTTCAGGATCTTACACTGTCTTGACTAATCAATCACATTGGGTTGAATTAATTCACATGCATGTGTGAGGCTATTAAACCCAATGAACTCACCCATACATGTGAATCAATTTGTCATATACAAAATTATACAATGTACCTTGTAATGAATATAGGGCAGGTAAGAAGATGAAAGTGAAACTTTATTAAATACTTACCTGCTGCCTATTTGTTCTTCCTTTGTTAAAGTTCCACTTTATACATAAAATGCACTTATTTATTAGAACGATCCAGGACAATCTATGACTGTCGAGGAGGTTTGATAAGGTGACTTATGCAAACACTGCTGTGATTCCAGCTCTACGGGTAAACAGGAAGGCTTCAGTGCACATTCAGGCCCTACACAAGATAGTTTAGCTAATTAAATGCCTGTTGGCTTCATCAAGTGTTTTCTTGCACAATTTGTCCACTTAGCAGCTGTTGACAGCGTGTGCAGGGCGTGCATTTCAGTTTTGTCATCTTGAAAGATGGTAAATGAGCAGTCTCTGAGCTAATATTGCACACTGGTAATGAATCTGCAAACATTAGTGCTAATTGTGCGACAGACATGTTTTGCCATTAAAATGACTTAAATAGAAGAGATGAGGACAGATGGGTTTAAATGGACTCACAGGGACAAGGGAGGGTTAGCACAAATAAATAGGACAATTTTTGCTTTGTGCTAGTAGTGTCTGTATTTTGTAGGTACTTAAGTAGGACCAGATAGCCATCACTGAGTCCTATAAGAACACAAATTGCATCATGCTAAATAGCATCCGTACTTAGCATCACCTCTTGTATCAAAAGCATTTATTTGTTTTACTGGTCCTAAACTGGCTTACAATACTGTGATCATATATACCTATATAAAATGATTGTTGCTACTGATGGAACCACATGTGGTCCAGCCATTATACAAAATGTTGGGGTCTACTTTACCTCTACTGTCTCTAGGCACAAAGCTTATATATCTGGTGTTAAATCTGTCCTATATAGGATTGTGGTTTTACTTTACATATACAAATATATGACCTTACCTTTGCATATGTTTATAATACGCTTTTTCCTGACCTGTATATATATATATATATATAATAAATAAAGTAATCATATAGTGAGGTCCCAGCGTATATGATTGCAATAATTATTCAGTTGCCTAGCCTAATATTAGACAAATATGTAAAAAACGAAACAAGAATAATGGCTCTTTAAACGGTCAAAATCCAGAGTTTCATAGGATCAATAGTCTGAAGAATATCAACCTAACAAGTATTTACAAAGCCTTTCACCAGCATTAACCAGTGCAGCAAAACTGTTTAGGTGGTCCCAGGTCCCTTGGGAATTAACCTACTGGTACCAGAAAGTAACCACCTTGAAACCTCCAAAACATGGAACACTCTAATATTAACTGAGGGCCCGGCATTGGACACAACCTAGCTCACCTGCCACCTTCTGGCACCTTTCCTGCTCTATTTGGCCATTTGGGCTACCTAACACATAATATAGGGGAAGTACAGGGCAGAACCACGACCATATTATCTTTGTTGATTATTTGCATATTAAAGTTGGGTTTTAGGGGTCCTGTGATGCTCTGGAAGTAACCTTCAGATGCCTTGTGGTGCCTTCCTTAAGGTTTTAAGGGTTCCATAAAAGGTAAAGTAAGTCCGCTTAATGATTTTAGAATATATATTTTTGCTGTACACACATTCTAGTAATGACTGCATTGAATTGTATTTACCGGCAGGACTGGAAAATACCTGCACTATGAACATTTTCAGGGCAACCGTATAGTCTTGTCTCTCCTGCATTGTCACCCTGCCACTGATGCCACCCTGCCCTACTCCTTTACTAACCAATCACGGGCTTGGGGCAGAGAGGTGACTAGCATATATTGCTTGACTACAGTGGGGAAAAGTCAGGTCACCAACCTTGCTGTGTTTTTTTTTTCAGAAGCTAATAGACAGAAAAACAAATTTTTTTACAGGTAAAATAGATCCATATATGTATTTAATCAGCATAACACTTGATTTTTGTTGCCTGATATGATCATTTGTTAAAAAATTTGGCATTTGTACAACTCTCTCCGGTCAATGTGTAGTGATCAGATGTGCCAGGTCAACAAATGATCAACTGAAATAACAGCTATTGTTTTCTAATGGGGAGGATGCAGATGGGTACTTCCTTCTCGCCCTACCCTCCCTCCCTTCCATAAAACAAATAAGTAGCCTGCACAGCACTTGTTTTTTATTACTGTTCCCTGTAACAATTATTAACAATTATTTTGGCTGATGAGGATTGAGTGTTTGTATGAGGCTTTAGAGTTTAGGAGATGGTAAAATAAAAGGACTTGTTTTAGGGAAATATTGCTATGTGCTCGTGTTGAGAAGGAGGAAAAGTATTAATAAGTGTAAATAAAGTTTAATACACAGAATAAATACATTTGGGAGCTGTTTTCCTAATCAAAGGACTGGAATGTCTGCCCATCTAGTAATGATATATACACAGCTCTACCATATCACAACACCATATCTGGGAAGGCAGGAGACTTGATTTGTCTTTATAAAAAGTAAATAACACTTTTGGTCTTGTCCCTTTCCCAGCTTGTGATTGACAAATGACAAGAGAGGCACCAGAATTAAAATGTTCTCTTTCTTTTATTTTGCTATCTTCTCCTATTAGCATGCTCTTGAGCACTGCAACATAATAGCTCCTTGTGCTGCTTCTCCCTCTCCAAGTTTGCCAGTCTGCTGTACAGGAACAAGTCAATTTCCAGAACTTGCATTTAACAAAATTTATTAGATATTAGATTTCTCAACCAATCTCACTGAATTGGATCCAAGAACCTTTAAGCCTAACATATTTCTTATCTTAGGTGACAATAGTTCTCCCCCACAGTATGGTAAGCAATCAACGCCATTGAAAAAACAAATGCAGCCACCAGAAGTTGTGTAAATTTTGTGTAAAACCATTTATAAACAGGCCTCTTGGATGCATTCTGGTGAGGTTCTATTCATACTTGGGCAAAAAGTGACCCCCATTGCCCCCCCCAAATAATCAGTGCAAAAAGTGTAGTGCCACCAACCAGCAGGTCAATAAAAATGTATAGGCTGAATTTTACTACAAAAATAAATGAATGATATGATGACAGATCCTGCAGCCCATCTCCTTTCTTTCAGTCTTGAAATTTCCCACAAGTGTCTGTAGTTAATCAGCAAAGTGCTGTATCCGTCCTCTTCGGGATGGAATTAAGAGCAGCAGGCAGAACACAAGAAGAATTGGATGTTGAATGAAAGGGACCTGGCCGGAGCAAGGCTCGTGATTGATAAAACAAATAGGCATTCATCAAAAGGTGCTCCTGTATGTTTAGCGTCTTTTAATGCTCCTGTTGATTTACAACAAATAGATCTCAATCTTTGGCATCCAGATTATTGAAGTCAGTGGCTAATTAGATCTGGCATGAGCATTAAGTGTGTGAGCATTTTCCTGGCGCCAAGCCACTGCAGGACAAATCGGCTTGTAACATTGTTGACCAAGTGGAAAATATGCTTATTTAACCCTGTGCTGCCCCAGCACCACTTTGGTTTCTGCAACCTTCCATAAAATAAATTCCTAAACCTATGGATGGCTGCCAGATACCTCGACTGTCTAAAGGCAGCATTCCTTATTAGATTTACTGAAAACAATGAATTACTTTTAATTCTATAAAGAGCCTTGCCATATACAAGTTGAATTTCCTTTTTCATTGAGCAGTCTATTCAACTGTTTCATCGAACCAACCACAAATCAATCCTTTATTTCTGAATCTGATTGACTGAAGTGATCAATATGGAGTCTAGAACCAAAAAAACCTTGACTGGTCAGGTTGGAAAGTTTCTGAAAGTCATACAAGTATCTGACGGGTTTGTGAGACCTCTCAATTGATACATGCTTGAGTGAATTTTGGAGCATGGCTTATCCTAATTGATTGAGAGATCCCAAAAAAATTTGATCAATTTGTATTTTAATCGATCACACAGAATTGGTACCGAAAAATTGACTGTGGTATGTGGTGGTGCGTCAATCGACGGTCAACATTTATATTTAATGGGTTGATCTAATTAAAGATCAATATAACTAAAGTTTATTCATGCATGAAACTTTTGTGTCTAATGATTTGAATGGCTCAGCTCTGACCTCCATGAAAATAATGATCAGTCCAAGAAGATTATGAAGATCTTATGGACTTTTTTACATTTGAAAGTGCCTATGCTTCAAGTAGACTTGCCTTGTAAAATTGTTTCCAGGGTGGGCTGTAGCCAAGGAAAACATTTTCTTTTGGACTTTTATTTTCCAATATTGTAGAAGGACCTCATATATCAGGACCGTGCCTTGTCTAATTTCATTAATGTGATCTTGTGTCCATCTTGTGGCAGTTTAATGACCAGTATTTGTGGCCTCCATCAAATAAAGCATTGGCCGTAAATCCCATGTCACGTAAATGAAGACATAAATGTCAGTGTGCATTACTATATAATATCTGTTTTTTAATTAAATGAAGCTGATTGTGACATTTATTAGATCACAAGTTACTTGTTAATCGCCATGAATGGCATAAAGATTGCTTACATTGTAAGTGGGATTCAGAGACCTTTTGCTAATAACGGCTATATTATGATGGTGGTACAAAACCTGCTCTGTAGTTTTTGGGTTAAACCTGTTAAAGAAAATAATTAAAGGATTACCAAAGGGATTGTTAAACTTAGCAACACATAAGATAAATTGGAATATTATGGCTTGCCTGGACAAAGTAGTGGATATGTATTTGTTTGGTTATTTAAAGAGCTAAAGGTCAACTTTACACAAAGTAAAGCAAGCTGTGGCTATGGTAGCCTATCTTTGGCAATTAAGGTGTCTAAGGAATCTTAGGGGAAAAGGTAAGTTCACAAAGTTCCTAAAAAAACTGATATGAAGAAGGAAAACAAAAATCGAGGGATCTGCTAGTGTAAGTTCCCACTGTGCTGTGAATGATAGAGGGACCTTGGGAAAGAGGGGTGAAGGAGGAGAGATAGAAAATATAGGTATAGGATTTTTTTACTTGGGGAGCAAATAAAACTAAGTGTCCCTTTCATGGTACAGACCATTTTCTATAGGCTGTAATTTTACCAGTGTGCAGCAGTGATTGGTATGCATGGTGAAGAGTGATTATTTCTTAAGAACATGATTATTTTGATGCCCCTTTTGACTTCTTCCAGCATCAGTTTTCTTTGTAGCTCTTGATATTTGCTTACATAACATACCAAACTACAAAGAAAGATGGTGCTGAAGGTGGTGTCCTCTTTTAGGCGTTTTGACCAAAGATCAGTTGGGAACAGGTAGCTATAGAATGTCCAGCATGTAATCAATGCCTAAATACTGAAACTCAGGGCAACCAGCCCAACATACCTTTTAAGTATTTGCTTGGGGGGCAAAGAGTCACCAGTCAAGGCATGTCACCACCTTCTGCTGGTGACATGCTATAGCACAAGAGTTAGAAAAAAAACCTTTATCAGACTTCTATCTATTTGAGATTATTTTTTTAGTGTGGTGTGTCTGTTTAACAATCATAAACACAAAAAGCTGCATCACTTAAGGGTGAACCAGTCTAATACCTTTTAGCCTCCCTTGGAACTTTCCAATTTGGTGAATTGCAGTAATGCAGACTGATGTGCTTTTTAAAATTGTGTTGAGGGCAGTCCATTCTTTTAAATAGACCACTATGTACCAGAACAGACACAAAATGCACCTGCAACTTTTTTTTTTTGAAGAAGTGGTATAGTAGTGCACCACATTAAGAATGTGTTGCACTGCAACCCAATGACGAGTGCAAGGTTCATTGGCATGTGTTACTGCGATACATAGATGTGCAGCCGTACACCTTCTCTATTCAGCTAGGTCAACCTACTTCTTAAATCAAAAGGCCAAACTGCAAAGTTTGGCTGCAATTCAATACCTAAAGCTTGCAAACAATCAGATTTTTAGATGTTTGACCAAAAGTCAGCATGGGAAAGATTTGCCACATGCATTGCTAAACAAATCCCTACGTAATTATTTACTGTTAGTGTACTTTTTTGTAAGTTTTTAAATTGTTCCTCACATGTGCATGTAGATCACTGCAGTTTACAGCAAGGAAAGTTTACCCTACAATAACTGCTGATAATACGCCTACCAAATGTGATTTTAAATGGCACTTTGCAGAGGAAAATACAATGCTGTTTTGTAATATGTAATTGCTGGCAATGTAGTGGAACGTTTCTCGTATGCGCTTGGCGATCCGGAGACGCCGACTTCCTATTATTTGTCTCAATGAAACATTGTGTAATTGAAATACCTTGCTGGTTTTATTATTAAAACGAGGTTCTGACTCTTGTTATAATCTCAAAAATGTGACGGGGGCTCCCGCTACAACGTTCAACACGACCACTTTTCATCCAATTAAATTATACACTACATTTGACATGGAGGTTAAGGTTATAGCCTGTGGGCTGGAAAAAACGGTTTTGTGTTTCATATTTTATATATCCAATTTGTCGAAATCGGTGATGATAAAATTATATAATGTCTGCAGCATCTGTATGTGGGAAGGACATTTGAGATGCGTTCTTCCGAAATCGTGAATTGGACGTGAGGGAGCACCAAAGCCAAGGTGAAAGGTAACGTGATGCCAATAAGGGCTTCTGGAGTCCATGGAAAATGAATCAACGTCCCAAAAACCACATATTTTTTCTTCCTTAAATACTGAAATTTGAAGCAGCGTAGATGCATTTTGTAACATAATAAGAGGCACAAGCACAAGTCCTCACTCTTTGCTCCCGTGCGCTCCTTGTAAAATTAGTTTAACTGTTTCCGGAGAGGAAAGAAGCTGGAACGAGAAAAAAACCCCTCTCATTTCTAGCTGTCTTGTTCTTAAATATAAGATTTATAGATATAAACCCCAACTAAATAAATAACATTTATTTGTCAAAAGCACTGCATGTAATTAAAAAGTGCCATTTGCAAAAATAAAATGCTTTTATTATCCTTTGTTTTATCTTAGTGCTGCTCATTTAACATTCACAGATTTCTATTTCTTTTAGTATGATGTGGACCATGCCCATGTAATATAGGCTGACATCACATGCTGACTTCATAAGTAGTCTCCATTGGAAGTCCATTGGTGATTGTGACAATACAGAAGCACATCGGGAAAACCGGAACAAAATTTTGTCAACCTCTAACAGGAAGTGTTATGCTTCCGGGAGTGTCAACCTGCACCTCACATAACTAGAGTTGCTCACGGCTGCAGAAGCAGTGCAAATCTTCAAACATCAACTGGCATGAAAAAAATGGTTCCCATCTGCTCCCATTCACATGAAAGTGGAAGGGACCACAGTTGAACCCATGGCAGATTGGGGGTTGCTGCAGGTCTACATCGACCCAAACATTTTAATGCTTTTATAAAATTTCATTTATTGGGTTTCTAGTATTCTTTAACTATAAATAGAAAGCAGTATATTTTTATTTCCTTAGGACAAAAATGAAACAACTATATCTACTTGATCAGCACACCTACAGATACACATGCACACAAATATTACATCATGTGGCCTATGCCTAATACATAAAATATGCAGACTTGCTGGGAAATATATGCAATTTAAGTGTAGTGTGGACTTTACAGAGACTGGTGAAAAGCAAAAGCTTCTACTGAGCAACTGTCCTATGGGAAAACACCTTGTTAACGACTAAGGTAAGTAGAGAATGACCATCACTTGTCATAGTGGCATACAGAAGGGCATCTCTGAGTTTATTATGTGTCAGTCTTTAAATATTATGGCAGATTGTGATGGGTGATTGAAGACCGGAAAAGGTTTCCATTGTTCAATAGGGCTACGTACACACGTGCAATAATTGTCATTGCAAAACGAACAATTGACAAATCATTATGCGTGATTATTTTGAACGATCGTATAGTGCAGGATTCTGTACATGCTGTAACGATACGATTGTTTAAATATAATCCACCAGTAATGTACACACACTGCATAGGATTGTTTAAACGATGCGAGTAGTGACATGTTTTAGAGAAAGTATACTGCAGACCGTACACACAATAGATGATTGCGAACAATCGTCGCCCAATCATATCCGCCAGGATGGTCGTTCATTTCCAGCGACTTTCCTCATTCGTCGGCATCATTGGCCAGTAGTTGTGCAATTTTTTTGGTAAAGATTATCGGACGATCGGTCGTCAATCATTTCCTACGACAATTATTTCAAGGATGTAGATTAGATCTGCTTAGATAGAGATGGTCATGGTAAATTTTTAACCCATGGATACATCCTGTCTTGTGCCAGCAATTAGAGGTTATGGTAATAATATGCAGAGTTTCTTTAGACCCTTAAAGCATATGTCAAGTCAAAAAAAACCCCAAAAGAACATTTTTTCATTTCAATGCATCTTTAAAAAACACACCTATTCCCCTATTTATTCCCTTAAAGGAGCAGTACATGCAGAAAAATATCTGTTGAACTGTCAGAAATATTAAATGCTCCTGCCTTTCTCTTTGATGGGACAATACAGCTCTGAATTCCTAAGCATGTGGTGTCCTCCCTGCCTACTACATTGCCGATGGAATACAAAGAACCATTACCCTGCGTCCAAGCAGTGAAGACAGGATGTTATCAGATCACAACATTTCTTAGTAAAGACATTTCTTAACTTGTTGGATGTGTATAACAAAACACTTTCAATGGTATATTTAGGAGACCAAAATAAATCAAATAAGATTTAATTTTTGAGGTTTACATAGATAAAACATAAACAGTAGTACCTAATAAAGTATCCAATGTGTATAAAGTATTAATGTCTGATAGCGTGATCTATTGATTTTGCCTGTGCACATTCAGTTAGGGTCTACATATCAGTCCTTTATTGATCCATGTACAGGTGGTCCCATTCATACATACTGTGTGTTCATTCTCCAGGGCTGATATATAAAATAAAATGTATAATAAATAAGACAATTTTTATTGCACATATTTAGATATTAATTTTCACCTAACATCTGACACAATCTGATTTTCTTAGAGGATGGTTACGCATCCATAAAATTTACATCAAACTTGTAAATTCCAATGAAAGCAAAACATATCAGTGAGGGCATACAGGGAGAGTGTGCTCAGCCCTGAATGAGATCACCAGAAGAACGAGTAACAGCACACCTCTGTTGGAAAATACAGATATTCTGTTTGAGTGACTCAGTGGAACAATTGAACAGCCATGTTTTTACTTTAGTGGGGTCATTGCCAAGCTGATGTGATGTTACGGAACCTGCAAACATATAAACCTATAAGTTATTAAACATATCCTCATTAATAAAACATACATGGCAATATAACTACATATCAATACAAACAATACTGTGAGAACAGATCTAGCACGAAGGTGTAATGTAAAAAAATAATATTATAAAAACACCTATTAGTAAATGCCAGGGTTATCTCTTAAATATCATTACATTGGCACCAACAAAATCCTATCATGTGCTAACAACTTTACCAAATGTGAAGCAAAGTTTTCCACTCCTTGATGCATCCTTTTCCAGCTTTATTTAGAACAATTAAAATATTATGAATGGAAATCTGTAAAACTGAAGAATTTGAAATGTCTCAATATTCTAACCTAATGCGTGTGTCCAGGCAATACTCAAATTTACCCCTAAACCTCCTTCCTCTCTAGAACATGTTCCAGCATTATTTTATTTTTTGTCTCTGTCCTGCTGTATAAAACATATTTTATTACTTCCTTTGACATCATCTCCAAGCTTAAAATGAATGTAGGGGCAGCTGGGTGGTCAGTTCCTACTGATGCAGACAAATCACTCCAAAACTATATCACTCCCATTCACAATACACAGTAATAGCTAGTTAGGAATAGCTGGCATATTAACAGACTTTTTCTGTGCTTCAAGCTTTCCAGATTTTCTTACATATGGTGGTACATACTGTATATGATGCACAAATGCATGTGTTTAATTCCATGTTATGCCTTGGCAAACAGTTTAAAATATACTATGGTGTAGAATAAACTCTTGGTAAAGGGTACAAAATTTATAGGATTCTCTCAAGATTGGACAAATCTTGGGTCGGTGCCGGTTGCCATTCTGACTGCTATATACACCACTACTAAAGAAAATTTTGGAAATGTATTGACTTTTTAGCTTTTTGACATCCTATATTGCTGGACAGTGAAGATAGTATAGGGTGGAGAAAAATAAATTGCATACAAACCTGCAAGTGCCCTTTACCCCAGATGGGGATTATTGAATAAATCAACTGAATTATTGGATCTATTAAGCTCCACTGGGGAAAATGCCATTCAGTGTGCCTTGCTTGTGGAGTGTCCATGTTCACTCTGGAAACAATGACATTTGAAGTTAGATGGGATTCCACCTATTGTGCCCTACTCCCCCAGGTGTTAGATTGTACCTCTTCTAGCCTTCTCCTGTGTCACCGTCTGTATATGTCTGTAATTTGCAACCCCTATTTAATATACAGCACTGTGTAATATGTTGGCGCTTTTGCTAGCAAACAGCAAATGTCTTTGAAGAAATCCATTCTAGGTTTACTGGATCACCCAGCTTTCCTGATAAAAGTGTATTCTTTACAGCCACGGAGAGCTTTAATAAATTTTGCCCCGTGCATCACCATTGACCCACAACACTACAAAGCGGAGGCTGTTCACAACTGGGCATTGAGATGCCCCACAACCAAATGTGTTGTGTTGTAGTACATAGATACAGCAGGTGCTAATAATAATGTATCAAAAGAATATTGTTCCCCATTAACAATAAGTATATAATACAGTGTAATTGTATCATTACATGCAAATTGTTTGATAATAAAGAAAAAATTACCATTAAATACATTTTTTCTTTTATTTTCATGATCCCACAATGTTCCAATGAGATGCCAAGATTGTCACTTTACTGCATATTTTTACTTTATACCTTGTCCATAGGGAGATTTTGTTTTATTTATTAAAACCATAGCGTGCTTTAAAAGGTTCTTCCCTTGCTGTTCTGTTCTTATACTAAAATAAACAGACCCTTTTCTCCCTTCCTCTCTATTGATTTGTGTTAACATACATTAGATTGAATGCAAAATCATTATTGATCAGAGATAATAATTTAGTGATCAAGTGCCTCCTCGGAAGACAATTGTGATGTATTGTTAATTGCATCAGTCCTAGCTGGCATCAATGCGTTTCACAACTGTTTACAATTTAGCCTCCTACAGCAAACCTTCAACATTTTTTTCTATATGAACCTTTTTGCTTTATTTTCTCATTTTCTTTCATTTTTTTTCATTTTTTTTGCTGTACATGCTTGACAGTTTTTCAAACATATTCACTGTCAGTCCCCTAACAACCTGTCAACAAATGCCATGATGGGAAAATAGCAGGCTGAGCTCTGGGAAAAGTGACAGCCATGCCACAAAGAGAACTCGCTCCCAAACGGTGGGCTAAAATTTTTGAAAGGTGCTCCAGCCCTTGTAAGTAAAAATGAACAGTCAGATGTCTGGGAAACACATACACTTGTCACATCCGATATTGACTTCTCTCTGCACTCAATTGAGATGTTGCTCTTAGTATAGAACAAGAGGGAAATAGACTAGCGAGAGAGATATTGTTTTTTAGTTGAGTCTACAATTTTTCAGACAGTTTTTCTGGTGTATATATCTTTAGAGTAATCATAGACTAAATCTGATGTACAATGGTGGCACAATTCATCTGATAAATAATTTCTAAAATAATTTGTGTATGAACATGAATTGGTATCAGGCAGTGGAAAAATGCACGGTACCTCTAGTGTCAGTCAATCCTTTTCTGAGGTTTATTTGAGGATCAAATTATTTTGTTCTTGGAGCTGAGAACAGAAGTTCAAAAACTGCAGCTTTTCTTATTCTAAAAAAAAGAATCTCCTATGCTAAACCAGTCATTTGGAACTTAAATTGATGTAAAAGAACAGGTTCATTTTATTGTTGGACCTACCAGCTACAAATGCATGCCTTGACTATCTACTAATGTGCTCCAGTGCCACACTAAAACTAGGTTCTGGAATCAGATATCTCAATCTCTTTCTCACCCAACAATGGTACTTGTTAATTGTCATGCAAGTAACCTAACCTGTCATATATTGGCGGGACTGGGAGGCATTTGGAGTCCATTTCTGCTTTTGGTATCAACCTCCTCCAAAGTCCTTCCCCCACTGTGTTGTCTCATGTACCCCAGTGACATGTGGGTACAGTTCTTTTTAAAAATAAAATATGATAACCCCCAAGGGGTATGTCATACATGTCCTGGGTTTACCAGAAGGGGTTGAATGACTTTGGCTGTCGCTCATCCCGGAAGTGGGGTGGACATAGTGAAATCTCTGTTAGGAGCAGCACTGGATAGAAGGTACGTTCTACAGCTAATACTGCCTTCTTTTTTGTTTGACAATGCAATTTTATTTTTTTTTTTAATGAAAGATTTTTGCTTTAGACGAAATCCTTTTAGTCTTGTAATAATCTGTTAATAAAAAACTGTACGGAATTAGGTGAACATTTCTATTCAATCTGTTGTTGTGCTCCATTCTCCTAAGTGCTATTGATGCAATTAGCATTTAAAGGGTATGTAAACACAATCTCATGTCAAGAAGGTCCTTGTTAAGGCACTTCCTGTTAAAGGCAGTCAAGACCATGCCTAAGTGAGTAACATGAGCCTCCAATGGATACAAGTAGTCATTTTAACACACATTAGGCAGGGATGGTCCATTGTCACCATCAGAAAACTGGGTTGCAGAAAAGCAACAACATAGACATGCAGAAAAAACACCAAAAAAATTGTATTTTATTTATTCCATTAGAAAGCAAATCATCATTTACATAGGGTTTGTATACAGCAATGCCATGCAGTTAAAAAAAATGATTTATGTAGCTCCATCATTTTCCATGGTGCTATACAATGGACAATACATTGTCAAAACAATTGCACAATAGTTAGGCTAAGTACACACGTCCAATGGTTCTCGTCCGATAATCAGCTCATTGCCAATATCGGACAAGAATCTGGCGTGTGTACAGCGCCCGTCGTCCATTGTCCAAACGACCGTACTGGTGGATCCATGGACGATGGATGACGAACGATCCTAAGGGAAGTGAGGGGGGAGAGCGGGCAGCAGGGTGCCACTCTGTCGTTCTCCCCCTCCTGTCTTCATCGAGCAGAACGGTGCTGTATGTACAGTGCTCGTTCTTGTATCGTGCAGTCGTTAGTCGTTAGAAAGGATTGTGAAAGATGCTTTCCAACGACAATTATTGCACGTGTGTATGAAGCCTTAGAGACAGAGATAGACAATGACTAGTTAAACAGCTAACTTTATAAATTGTATATAGAAGTGGAATAACGATGTACAAACTCAAAACTTGTACAAGCAGTGGGGGAGATACAGCTGTGGGTGTAATAAAAGCTCCATAGAAAGGAATGCTTCAAAATTGAAATTGGGTGTTTTTTTCTATATTGCAATGCCTGTCTTTGTAAATACTCTTTGTGTAAATTTGTGTTCTTAGTTACCTATTACTTAAACACCATCTGCTTTTATTTTTTTTAATTAATCAGTTGCAAAAGAAAAGAGCACAAGTTAAAGACCCTTGATTTATGTTGGCCTAATGGTCAATCTGGCTAGCTAATCTCAGGTCACAGATGGCTTTTAATCAACATCTAATGGCAATTTATATAGCTTAGCCTCTGGTGAGGCCCAGGGATCATGATAATGCTTGGGAAAACACTGGAGTTTACCATCTGATTTAGCTTTTGTGTAAAAGGGCTGCTTCTCTCTCCTTTTCCATTGTTCACACCAGTAAGAAAGAACAAACTCTTCCCTACCAAAGAAGCTATTTAGCGATACACTTGCTGTCAGTAGGTGGTTTCTGGAGTCAGTTTAAATTAACAGTCCATTTGAAATTGATTTGGAATGGATAACTACCCTAAAATGTATTGTATAGATCAGGAATTCCACTGTTTAGAGCAGGGGTGCCCACACTTTTTTTGGCTTGCAAGCTACTTTTAAAATGACCAAGTCAAAATGATCTACCAACAATAAAAACCTAGACTTAATAACTTAATAACTGTGAGCGGCAGAGTTTATTTTAAAAGGGCGGGGCTCTGCCATCTACTCGCGTTGCCTTTGCGATCTACCGGTAGATTGCGATCCGCCTGTTGGGCACCCCTGGAGCTTTGGCTTATGTTCCTGTTTTTGCCAATACAAGGGGTATCTTGCATTTTATATTGTAAAGAATGAAAGTGAAGAATCTGCAACATGTCAAGGTAGTGGGATCATCCAAAATTAAAATGTGGTTTAAGAATTACAGAAATGAGACCTTGCTTTTGGAATATCCAGGACCTAGAAGAAATGAGAAGCTGACTTTGTCAATTATAAACCTTAAAATATGTCATTTGGCTTTGTTGATGCCACCAAGATCCAATGTGTAAAATAAAGTAAACACACTGTAAACACAACTCAGACCTTAAAACCTAAAAACCCACCAAATATTATAGCAGACCGCAGACCATAGTTCAGTTTCCCATTTTATTAGTCCTTGGGTAAAGTTATTTCCTTCAGTGAATGAATGTCAAAGGCTTGGGCTACTGATGTCAGAGATAGCAAGAGTTAACCTTTTGCTAATCAGTACTAATAATAGAAAATATGGAGATCATATGAGATACACTAAAGATATTTTTTATGGCAGACAAAAAAAACAATCTGACAGATTGCTGCAAAACAGTTAGATCTCCCATTGTATGGCCATATTATCCCATCTAAAGCAATGTAAATTTGGATAATACTTCTAATCCTAATAGAGACTGGTGACTCAGGTCATGAGTTGTGTTGTTGTTGTTGAACCATGGTGAACCTGTTTTTACAAATCTTCCTAATTTTTTTAAGATAATCTGAAAATCGGCATAAAAAACAACCTGTGTGTTGGAATTGTCCAATTTTTTTTTTTGTCTAGTACAGATGCTATACTGACAAGCCATGCAAAAGATGGAACATTACCTTAAGGATTTCCAGACTGATGATGGAGATTGTTTAAAATGTTTTTTATCACACACAGGTTGGAAAGCTGTTTCCGTCAGGATACCAGCCATTCCCTTTTCTGTGTAGAAAATTAAAGGAAAATTTCAGCAAGCCTATTTACTTTGCGAGCTGAACACAATTTCCTTATATATATACTTATTCCACCCTTGCTTCTGTTTTTCAGCTTGCCAGATCTTCTGCTCTCCTGTTTGCCAGATCATCGTAAAGTGCAAGGGCAATAAATATTTCATTTGTATTCACTTTTAATTTTGAAGTATAATAGTAGGTTGCAGCGCTTCAATGCAGGCACATGTCTTCTTGAATTCCTCAGATTCCCTGAATCTCAGGATATATTAACATGGAAACTTTAATAGTTCCTGGTAGTACCAGAGGCTAACTATCCTCTTCATACCTCCCACATTTTCCAAATGGTCCATTACTATTATAATGGCCAAAAGAAAGCCAAGAAATGAATAGGCTAGCTTTTAACACCACTATGCCAAAATCTGCATAAAAGAGTGCCTGGTATTCAGGACATCTAAATGAATGTCGTTGTTATGTGTTATAAGTGACTGCATTTGTTGGGCTTTAGACTGATAAGTAAGGTTATGGCATAGACAGCTTTACTTTAATTCAAACTATTTATGTCACCTAGATCTGGACCAGTGCCTTTACGAGAAACTGTCATGATAGAACAATTGGCACTACCATTACCTACTATGGGTGAAGATTCCACATCTTTCCTTATAGCTTGTGTAGCTAATGGGTCAATTACAAGGAAATGAATCCTTATCTGGAAAATTGCTAGGGGTCAGTGACTTGCTTATCGGAAAACAGGAACAGCATCAGCCTACACTTTTAAAAAGAAAATGCCAGTAGCAGCTTACATTTGTATTCTGACAGGTTCCCTTTAGAACTATGTACTGTCATGCACCGAGCATAAAAATAATCTCTGAAAATATTTCTCAAGGCCAGCAGGATTATTTTAAATCATTGTGGCTTATGAATAGGTGTACATTTATGAATATCTGATCGATTCTTGGAATGAATTGTTTACCTGGCACTACTCAGCCATGTTATGTTGTTCGGAATAAATTAGAATGCAGGCTGCTGTGCAGTCATTTACTAAAATTATATAAATGATCTTCAACCAGAATACAAGATTGAACCATTACAATGCCCAGTAATATGTACAGGAAATTTCTTATTATTTTGTTAATTATGCTAATTGAGGATGAGGTGATTTAAGACATGAGAGTTTTTACATATTATTATAATCCTCATGAGGATCTCAGACTTGACAAATAGGGTCTGGCAGCAGACCTTCCTGTACTGTGCACTCATTTATCTTGTGTCCATTCTAACATCATTACTGCATTGGCTTAGAACTTGCTGGGTTGATAAAGTAGATTGATTGGTAGGCATGCTTAGACCCCTAATGCACCCAATCAGTCTTAAGTAAATAGTTGAAAATGCAGTAGTCTAAGTATACACCAGCTACACGTAAATGCTTTGATGATGGGAATAGCAAAACAAGAATACAAGCAATAAAAATTAGAATATTGGTGTGCATTGTCATGAATTTACACCTGTCCAGTCCCTTTGGATCGGACAACAATCTTGTCTGTGGGGGGACAGATAAAAGCCTATTGACCCCTTTTGGAGTAAACACTGGTCAGCCAGTTTAGAACTTCCCAGTTTGTGCTGACCTGCCTGAAGGTAAGCAATTCTATTATTTTCCTACTCCACTCTTAATTTTTTTTACTCTCAGTTGGTTTAAGCATGAATGCACACTCAAGCGAGTACATGATCATGGTGCCACAAAGATCACACATGCTATTCCAACTACCTTTAGAGGTCTATGCGTGTCCAAAAGGTTCTATGTCTGATGACCATAGACATTAGTAAAATTCGTGAACGTGAATGACATCAGATCAGTCGGCTATAATAAAGTAAAACTCTATTAAAGTCTATGGGAGGTAAATTGAATATTCTTAGGGTAAGTTTTCTTTTGAGTGAATATTCCTATGCTTAGTTCTCTGCTGTCCACATTGTACAAGAATAGGTTCACAGAATGATGTTTAAGCAGAACTATAGTTCCGCATTTCAAAATTGTAAGCAGGCAGGATTTTTTTTGTAGAAGAAACAGCCAATAAAAAATGCTGACCTGCCTGTTTGCATTCTTTTTTTGTGCAGCTCAGTGCAGGATTCCAGGTAAAGCTGGGTATCCCGGCTTTTCCTGGGGCTGCAGGAACTGATTGAACCAATCAAGATGACTGAAGATCTGACAACCAGAGGACAAGTGGAAGAAGATGGGGGCCCCCATTATCAAGTTAAATAACGGTTTTGCGGCTTTCATTTGCTTATGGATGTTAGGGAGCAGAAAGAGATAAAACTATAAAAATATTCAATCCTTAAAGAAAAAAGCCTAACAACTTTTACCTATAATAGAAAATAGCCTTAGAAATGGAGAATTTACCATCCAGTCCAGTCAAATTTACATATAAGTCTACAGAAATAGTGAAAAAAAATTTTGACTTGAACACGCCACAGAACTGATCCTTGACCCCTCATCACTGGACATCCCTAGAGATATGTTAGGGATGTCAGGGGTTTAGCCTAAAGATGGAAAATTGTGGCCTTTCAAGGTTGACAGAAAAGTCAGATCAGTATCAGGCAGAAACAAAACAGAACAATTTAAATAGATTAGACGGTTCCAGTGATAAATACGCTGTTATGTAAATCTAGTATGAATCATAAAAGCTTTTCCCCAAAGATAGTTGTGAGGGTTGGGTAGGCTAGTAGAGGAATCCCCCTTAATAAGCACCCATATATCTTCCCCCTCACACAGGTGAATAAGTACATGGGGACATAAGTACCCCATATCTATTGCAAATAAAGGTTAACAAAAATGTTAATGAAGATACCCACACCATGAACAAGGTCTTTTATTGAAGCAAGAACACAACACATAGATTTTTAATATAACATCGTCCAGTGAGGTCATTCCAACATCCAATCCTGACAAATAATGATAAACAATATTAAAATGTTGCATTACCCTTACCACTGTCAAATGACAGGTCCTGAGCACAGGAAATCTTGAGTGTTGTCATTGACCACATCAATGACTTGAACTAGAATTCCCAGCTGTAATACAGCAGCACTGGGCATTTGTCTCGTGAAGTTAGCTGAGATTTTTAAACTGGTCAATGCATTATTGATAGGAAAAATTTGTCCCGGCGAATCTGGCATATATTTGTCAGGTGTGATGAACCATGATTGCCCTAACTCAAAGCAAGCATTAACTTGCACCTAATCTCTAGTCTGAGGATGTCTATTAAGGCGACAATGTGAAAAATGAATACTCAGTATAAATAAAAAATATTCAGGGGTCAGCCAACCCAAAAGTAATATATTATAGGTAGAGCCTGCTTTGCTATGTCAACCCCTGGCGTCTTGGTTGTTTCAGCAGCCAGCCCCTCCCTGCTTTAATTCCTGATGTTCTTGTCCATTTGTGTGTTACCTGGTCTCTACCAAATCAACAAAATGGACTGACAAGGAAAGCAATCATTATGATCGAAGTGGATGTGTTGACCCGGGACCTTAAGGACAAAGATCTTACCAACAGAGTCCTCAAGAAATAAAAAAAAGTCAAAAAGTCCTAATTCTTCAGCCACCATCAAAAACATTAACTCTGTTTGGGTGGAGTGAACCTTAAAGGTAATATTTAGCACTGGTGTTGTTTTGATTAGGTACATTTTTAACATGGATTACCTCCTAATAGTGTTATTTAAAAGACTTAAATCCCAAGGCCCATGTTCTTCCCTGTTTGTGTTCCTTTACACCCTCAATGTACCACATTTCTGGTTATTAAGTATTATATTATTTTCTTTCATTATTAAAGCTATTATCTTATGAGCACAATCCCTCCAAATCCCTCAAGGTTCCATAAAAATAAAACTATGTTCCACAATTAGCCATAGTCTGCGCTTTTAATTGGGCCGCTAATAAAATTTCAAAGCTTAACACCTGTGTGTTTGTTATTAAAGTTGTAATGAACTGGAATCAGTATGAACCCAAATATATTAACTGACTTCACAAATCCAGCAGCTCATCACTGTACCTTAACAAATAAAAAATAAAAAAGTTTGCTTTTTGTTATGACAGTCCGCTCCCTGTGTGCAGCTTGTAAAATGTAGCGTCTTGACAAATGAGGGGGCACACATTATGTACCATACTCTGATTACATGCCTTTGATTTCACAGTGGCAGATGGAATTATACTTTTTGCTGCAAAATTGCACTGAGGGGACATGTTGAAAATTTACTGTAATGCTTCTTAGGTAGAAATTAATATTAAACTGTTGAAGTTTTCTTCTTTCGCAACCAATTATTGTAACTGCCGTACAATTAAACAAGTGCTTAATATTCCACCCACAGATAATTATCCTTACCTAACTTCGACCCCAAGATGACATTTAGAATTTTATAAGCATCTTACCACCTTTTGCTGCAAGCAATTAACAAGATTAAACAGTTCGTCTAGAAAAATGTTGTCTGAGGTCTGGAGATGTGACCTGGAGGTATTGACTTTTTTTTTCTACTGTGGGAAACGGATTTGGAGATCCATTTGCTTGGACTTCTGTGTATTGTTCTGGTAAATATGGGGTGGAAGTTTGCACAGGTTTCTTAAGAATTGGGTCAAACTGAGTATTCTTGTAGAGAAGGTAAACACATCCGTGCATTCTGCAGGTACTCTTTTGTGACTTATAGACCAGTTTTTAACTTATTTCGTACACATTCTGAAATTTCTTTTATTTTTATAATTGTATTAAAATATATAGATTTATATATAATATCATATTTTTATAATAACAAGAGAAAGGACAAAAATGTAGGTTTAGCCTCCTGCATGTTTTTTTTTTTTTTTTTGTAAAACTGTGGTATTCGAAATTTATCAACCAAACGTGTGGGGTTTGATACATATATCATCTCTGTATGGTTGATCAACATGAGTGCATATTTTAGATTGCAGGATATTATGCAATTTCTATTGCTGTGCTCTAAGTTTAAAAGTTGTCCTCTGAAATCAATAGTTGTAATTAACAGATGATTTTAAAAAACTCATTTTGTTTAACACTGTACATTGCCCACCATGGAGTTTCATGTTTTGAGTACAGAGAAGCTGCTACAATTTTCAGCAGGAAAGTTAGTTGATAGGCATAAACTTTCCTTTGATCAAATAGATTCCTTAATCAAAGAAATCACATGTGGTGACATATCTATCAGGCAGGGTCACGAGCTGGAATGTGCAGTAGTTTGTAGGAGATAACATGACATCTTGCTGGGAGCACATTTATTTATAGTGGAGGTAATAAAGGGGTTAAATCAGGTTGTTAAATAACACACTCAATTTATTATATACTGATCTGCAATACCCCAAAAATACCTGATTTTTATTTCAGATTTATTTGTCTGACAAATTATATTATTATTATTAGGCAATTGTATTATTTGGTCTCACTGTATATATCTAAGTATCATGCTTCAGGTTTCCCTTTATTATACATTCCTTCATTTTTGTATATGTAGATTTTGATATGATTTAAAAAAACATCTTATTTTAAAGTATGAATGTTGGCAACACTTTTTTAACAGATTAGGAGGATAGTTTCAGAACAGAATAGAAACTTTTGCATAACGAGGTCTATATGCTCTGACAGAAAAGTATGTTTGGCTTATACCAACCATTCAGTGGGTTTTTTAACTAATGTAATATGGGCTATTCATACAAAAAAAAAATTAAACTATCCCCTTGCATAGGATATTTCACTTGGTTTAGTAGATAATGAGATAATGCTCTGTCTATTTTAACCATCCAATCATGTGCAGGGAAAAATCATGTTCCTTACAAGGGTTCCTTGCAAATGAACTATCACCATATTCACCAAGCTAAGTGAGTTATCTATTTACCATGGTAAATTAATGGCCTAAATTCCTTCAGTAAATGATCCCTAGTTTCCCTATCACATTTCTGGATTTGTAAGGGAGAGTCTGATTATTTTCTTATACTATCCACACTCTATATATACCCACATATATACACAGGAAGGCTTTTGTAGTGTGTATATCAAGTTAAATTGGCATATTCTTTTATCAGGTTGCCTAATTTATATCTAGCTCAGTCCTCAGTGGCTTGATTTGTAACAGATTTGGCCCGGAGCACATATGACCAGCTCTTGCAGACTATTTAATTGGTATTCATAACAATTTTTTTGATCATGTGATGGATGAAAAGAAAATATCAGCATGGGATTAGATATGCCTTTACAACTTTATAGTGTTGGAACTGACAATTATCAAGTAGAAAATGTAAAGAAATGCCATTTAACTTTTTAGCAAATAAAATTTTCAGATTTCTAATAAGTGGCACATGAATGGGTATATTTAATAAGTCGTCATGAAGATGTTTTGTCATGGTCCATGTGGTGCACTTTTACCAATGCAATACGTGGTAAAAATGTCATTTAATTTATATAGTAAAGAAACAAAATAGTAATGGACTCAGGCACTTCACAAAGACTTTAAAGCTCAAAAGTGTTTGGGCTACCCAGAGCAGAAACTCATAAAGAAACCCTATTGATAATTCTATTATATACAATATTTTAAAGGTAAGCAATTGATTTTCCTAATAAAATGACAATTGAGTAGTTGGCCATCTAAATTGTCAACAAGAGTATTCAAAGAGCTAACTACAGCAGTACCCAACACTGTATTCTCCTAGTGTTGGGTACTAAAACAATGTATTTGGACAGTCTTTAGGTCTTATTAGTGATTATTAAAATGATTTATAAAAGTGTCAGAGTAACAACTGCATATGTTGCCTCCCTTTAACCAGTGATAGAATTCCCTGGTGCATTTTTAAAGGTAGGGCTAATTCTGACGGACTTCTGTTGGGCAACAAAGTTGGTGGAATTGCTTTGGATAATTTGATAGGGTATTCATGCTTATTTTGAAGACTGAGTAGTGAAGAGTTTAACACATAAATTCATGGTAATCATGGGTCTTGCAGGTCAGTGATCTTGATTTGAAAAGAAAGACCTCTGTTCTTAGTAAGGGATCAAGTACCTATGGATATACTTGGAGTTCCCATAAAATAGGAGACTTCTCAGCATGGGATAGATGTATACTTATTCAAACTGCATACCACCCCTACACACTGTTGCAATATTACACTTATTTATGTTTCTGAACAGAAAAGTCATGACAACGGTAATACAACATTTTGGAAAATCTATGATTATGAATACGAGCTCTCCTAAATCTTATGTGTGCTCAGTGATGCTCTGATAATAATCATAACATAAAAATAGGTATTAAATCATAGGAGCCAATAAAAACTCAGAGGACACATAAAAGACCTTCATTTCAGGAAGTGCCAGTCTGCTGCTATAGGCCCAAACATTCCTCGCCAGCCATCCATTACATCATGTAGATACTGGGGGATGAGAACATGGATTGGTTTGGTAACAAAACAAACTTCTGCCCAGAGATTGCCTCAGTGGAAGAGCTGACTCAAACCATCAAACCCCTTTGCAGTGCAAAGGCTAGAGGGTCATATAGTCTTTCCAATTAAGACTTAGGTGGAGCATCTATCCCCTCACATGCTCACTTTCTATAACTACATACTGTGAAACAAAACATACCATACCTCTCTACAGAACTAAAGGCCTATATCAGAATATTTCCTAAAACCTTTATTTCCAGGCTCTAAACATCATATTTCTTTGCTCAGTTATCACAATACATTTATGTTGATGGCAAATTAGGCAATTTAGGTGTTGTTACCTAATTTCTTCAGTTTAACCTGTCTTTGTCCTGGGTTATCAACAATAACTGATTTATAAAAAATATGTCAGTACTCAAACATGTATGAATAGACAGGTCTCCTCTACCTTAAGCAGCCTAATTAACACTGGACCTAGAGAAGGTTTTTGACAATGTCAACTTGAGTTGGACAGTTAAGGTTAGGCAATGGATAGGTTTCTCTTGGGTGTTTTTTGACTTTGTACAACCATATATTCCATGCAGCTGGCAATCTGTCAGATCACTTTCCTCTGTATAGGGGGACAAGACAGGAGTAAAAAGCCTAAAATAGCTCTATCTACCCTTCAACAACCCTCCTCATTATTGGGGGTCAATTAACTTGCATTAAACCAAAAAATGAATTCCAGGACACTATCATTGCATGGCGTGAAATTAAAAAAACTGTCCCTATGCTCAAGGGACACCTTTTCTGCCTCAGGGTTTTGGGCACAGAAGGGATTTCCCAATGTTAAAGACATATTAAATCAACAAAGTAAGCTTATGTCCTTCCCTTTAGTTCAGGCAAAATTTATTACCACCCCCATTTCCTACAATTTGTACAAATTAGACAATTTATAAAGAGCATTATAGTGACTCTATATTTTACCTAAACTATTAGACAAATTCAATATTCTCAAAACTTCTTTTTGGGTCTCCCACCCATAGCTGTTTTTCACGAGAGATAGGATTCCTTCCCATGCCTCATCAGTTAATGAGGTCAACTCTATTCACCCAAAGAGATAGGCACTTGATGCTTTTTTTGGCTGGTAATCTGTGTTTATTTCTCAGTTTCCTTATTTTTTGGATGAATTGAAAAAAAATTGATGTTTTCAATACTCAATAGAAACATTTTATGTATTCAATACTCAGTTCCAAATGTGAACTTCTGGTCTGCTTTTACATTGTACACATTTACTCTTTTATGCCAAATGTTAAAAATAAAGACATGATAATAAAACCTTAATTTAACCTGTCTTTTTAAATAGTGAAATGTATACAAAATTTGAATAAATTTACGGAATTAAAATATCTCAAGTCATTGCCATCTGGGCTTGTATGGCAAAGGAATTTCAATTTGAATACCATGTATTTGTGTAATTTATATATTTTCCTTAGGATCCAGAACCATACTGGGTTGTCTCCCAGTGTATGCAGCGGTATATCTTTACTAGTACTGCTTGAACATGCCTCTTTTTTGTTCAAACAACATTCGGGTAATGTTCGCCTTCAGCCGAAAGCTGAGCATTTTTAGTATTGAATACTTTAGTTTACAATTGGTCAAAATTCAAACAGCAACACTAATCGTAGCATATTCCCAGCTCCCAGCAAATGCAGTAGAGGAATATCCTTAAAGATGATCCATTTTCCATTTCCATGTTCTCAGGGGAAGAGGGAATCTAAGGACGCATTTCTAGTAAACCGTAGTTAATTTCTGAGAGGAAGACAAAAATACCAAATTTGAACGCTTGTCATTTCTGCAGGAAAATGTGTTAGCTTCAACCCAGCGCGGCAGGATTCCTGCGTTTTGAGGAATGTTTTGTCTCGTGTTTTGTTAAGTAATGTCAATTGTAAAAAGCAGCTGCTTCTCTAACACCCTGGGATTTGGCTCCCAAAGAAAAATGACTATGCTTGTCATGCACTCATTTTATGAAACATAACATCCGGATGATGAAGTTTTTTTATATAGAAGAGTGGGGCATATGGTACAAATTGGTTTAGTGGAGATAAGGCGTTAAATAAACCGTGGCTGGAAAACAAAACAACAACACTGAAAAAAAAATGTCATTATCCTTATTAGGTCTGAACTCTCTGGCTTTTGCCTGATACATTTAATTAAAGAGGCTTGCGTCTAATTAGGTTGCAGAAGACATATCCAGGCTTAATAAAAAATGAGCTCTCCATGCTTGAATTCCAACTGATCTGCATATTATATTGCAATTGAACAGTTGTCCCAATTAGTGATAAAATACAATTATTCACTCCCCACGTATGCCCGTGTTAAAGATCTGACATAGGTTTTTATAAAAGAGTGGTTCACATATTAAAACATAATAAAATGTATTGCTAATGAATATCCTGTACAGCATCATTATCAGGATTTGAACTCAAAGTGAATCACAAGTGAAAAAAAATGTAGGTATAAAGTGCTGGCCTTGTCATACCTGCAGCAGCATTGGGACAATTTGAACAAGCTTGCTTACTCTTTCTCCCCTTCTTATTGCACTCCCCAAAGCTTGGCTGCTTTACTGGTCATAAATATATCAGTGCTGGTGGACAATATTGGAAACCACCATCACAAATCTGGGACACCCCAGCGAGCAGTCCATTTTGTGGCATCAAACATCACTAAGGCTGCGTTCACACGTGCAATAATTATCGTTGGAAACGAACGACTAACAACCGATCATCCAATAATAGTTAACAAAAAAGTGCACAACAACTAGCCAAAGATGCCGATAAACGAGGATTGTAGCTTGAAACGAACGACCGTTCCGGCGGATCTGATTGGGTGGTGATCGTTCGCAATCTATTGTGTGTACGGTTGTTCAGTGGTCGTGGATGGTTTATCAGTACACTTCCTGCATTGTTCAAACGATCGTATCTGGCATGTGTACACTATTGATGAATTTTATTTGAACGATCGTATTATTACAGCATGTACAGAATTGTGCACAATGCGATCGTGCATAATTGTTGATCTGTTGTTAGTCGTTCGTTCTCCAACGACAATTATTGTACGTGTGTACCTAGTCTAAGGCTGAGGAGTCTTCTTGCTCCTGGTCACCTTGGTAGGGTCCAAGGTTGAAACCATTGTTTGCAGAACTTATACTTTTTGGAGTCAGTCCAATCTTTATGTCCATCTTTTATTTTCTAATTGTTCTTGTTCTAGGTCTAATGTTTATAACAGTACAAATAAAAGTTATATATAATAATTTATTATGCTCTGGATTGTTCTAATTCCATGCTAATTCTATTACTAGTAATGATAGACATAAAACATAACTTAAAAGCAATATAAACGTAAGTAAAAAAATAGACTCAAAACCATTATATAGTTTCTTTTTAAATTAGTATAAAAACTACTGATTATTTAAAAATCTGAGGACTCCTTCCCTTCTTTTCTCCTAACTTCTGCATTTACTGTGCATTCAGCCCCATCCTGAGCTTAGATAATTGTAGGGAGAGCCAAGAGGTCATTAAAAGGTCTACATAATGAGTTGTGACTGCCAAATGTCAATCAGACTGATGCTCCTCCTGTTCCAGGGAGAAAGTTAGCTGGCTATTGAGGACAATGTTTACACATTTTGCTATAACCCTTTCCCGTAAAAACTTCAGGATCCTATGTGCTGTAAATGCAATAGTTATACATGGCAAAAAATAGTAGTGTTTAGTTCACTCAGTTGTCTTACAAGGCAAGGCAAAATCCAAATCTGACTCCGTATTGTCAGGCTGGATAATGTTCTCTACCATTATCCCACGTCTTATGACAAGGCTATAATTTATTCCACTTTAAATAGTCTGGTTTATTTAGTCCTTTACTGGTACTGTCAGTTGTCAAGGACGATATGGACTGTGGGTGTAAAGGAACCAAGAGGATTGTAGACAGTTTTTTTTTTTGCATTTTATTTTTTATACTTTTTGCTTGTCGAAATTTTCACTCTTCTCCGTTTAATATAAGAAATGCTAATTTCAGGGCAAAGAAGCAGTGAGGTTTTTAAAAAAGGAACAGTATAATATTGTATAATTTTAAGCCTAAAATTAGATTCTAAACTATTATGGGTAGAAACTAATGGTTCTCTTATTAGTGTGGTGTTTTTTCCTACTGGGTGTTTCTGTGATTGTTTTAGTCACTGCTGTAAAATTATTTTATGTAAATGTTACTGCTGTTAGTAGAACAATTATGGAGCAATGGTTACATAGCATTATATTTAATTTTTTATTCATTTTTTTTAAAGAGAAAGTATATCATATCACAAGGACACAAAGTATAGATGCAGGTTATGGAATGCTGTGGATGTTTATTTTAATCCCAACTCCTAGCTCCATGTATACCCTAAAAGTGACACCCTCTCCCCCTTGTTGGTTTTCAAATTTTTAATGAAATTTTCTTTGAGTATACTTACGATTTACTGATGTTTTCTGACCGGTGACATGACATGCAGGGTCTGCTTTCTTTCCTAAACTTCTCCAGAGGGCAGTGCTAATTTGATAATGCCGAGGCCACACGCTGCATCAGTGTTTCTCGATCTTTTTAACGGAACCCCTTGAAAAAAATGTTCATGTCTTAAAGGAAGCCCTTTTATAATTGCTATATTCACAGCTCACAGTTTCTTTGCGTGATGGTTGGAAGAATGGCGCCTACATTTCTGGCCATTGGGAAGGCTACAACCCTTAGAGATAAGCAAAAATTTCTCTGATATATGTTAAACTGACCTGAGAACCAAAACCTGCTCATTGCTCAAGGAACCCCTAGCAAACTAGCAATTGGGGGAACCCTAGAGGTCTGTAGAATCCTGTTTGAGAAACACTGCTTTGCATCAACACACTAAGGCCTCATTTATTAAAGTTCCAAGACCAAGTCTGGAGAAGTTAGACTATCATGAGTGAACCTGGGGGATCCAACTAACCACTAATCCTTGCTCAAATATATTCCAGGTTTGTTGGATCACCCATGTTCTCCCATGATTGTCTATCTTCTCCAGTCCTAGAGAGCTTTAATAAACCATTCCCTATGAATGAAGGGTGTTGTGGTATTGCTATGATCAGTGCGGTATAAATCATGTTTCATATGTAGTACTTATGGATCAACACATCAGCCCAAAGAGATATTTGGTGTGCTGAGATGAGATATTCAGGTATTCCATTGCGTTCCTTAGTAAAAAAATAACTGAAGCTAAATAGTGTCTAAAGTTGTGCTTTAATCACATGAAAAAATGTAATAATTCGGATAACTGTCCATTAAAAATTATTTTTATAGAGAATCCTATGTGAAAAATGTGCAAATCTTGGGTAGAAATTGTGTGACTCTTCAGTAAAAACATATATAAATAGACCACTTAGTGTAGTTTTTCAAGCAAATCATACAAATACCTGAATTTGACTTTGCAATCTCCCTTGCAAAAGTGTTCAGACAGGAAGAAACCACAAGGAGCCAATAGATATGAGTTTAATTTTAGGTGACCACTTTTGTATGCCTTAAAGCATTTTCAAAAAAAAGGTGCAGCACCGTCCCCTAATTCTGAATGGGAGCGCAAAGTCCCCTGGGATACCTACGTCACGCATCCCAGGAGGCTCTTGGGTGCTCCTTCTGCACATGAGCAAGCTTCTCGTGCATGTGCAGAAGGAGCCTTTTTGTGAAAAGGGAAAAAAAAATGGAAGAGACCTTCGAACCGATCAACTGCGGTGCGGGATTAAAGGTAAGTGTTTTTTTTGGGGGTTTTGGGGGACTTTTGAGTTTAGTTCCTCTTTAAGGTTCTCTAAAGCAAATCTCTGTTTGGAACATGCACAGTAAATCAAAAAGATTAATTTAATTTTCTGTCTCCATCATATTATACTCATAATATACATTTCCTAATTAACCTCTAGTGCCCGGGGATCGCAGAGGATTTCCAGGGTTGCATGATTCAGCCCTGGAATCCTCCTGTTCAGCGGGAGCTCAACCTCTCGGTGAATCAGAAGGCCGTTCCCGCTTACATTTTTGGTAAGCGAGAAAGACTCGATTCGCTGCGAGATCGAACCCAATATTCTCGCTTGCTCATCCCTAGTGACAATAATACTCAGTACTTCCCGTCATAGTAGAAAATGTGTTTTTTTTTTTTTTTTTATCTTGGAGTGCTTGGTGAATGGCCCAGCACTGTCACATAGGGAAGGAAGCTCTCTGTTGATGCAAAATGAATGAATATATTTTGCTGCGGGGAGAATGGATTGAGGGCATAAAAGCATGAGCAATGCACAATTTCGCTTTAAGTGAAACTCACCTGCCATTGCTCCTTTGGCAGCGCTGATATCTTTACCTGGTCTTTTTCTTAATATAGAGTCTTCAGCCATCTTGGTTAACCAGACTGGAACGACCTAACTACCACGCATGTGCACGGATGTTCATTTATTCCTGGCACCCAGTTATGCCAAGAATGTGCACATGTGCAGCTTAGTGTACACTCTACAGAACATTGTGAACAGACAGGTAAGACATAGCATACATTTTGCTCCAATATCTTTTCCGCACATGGTGACACTTCAGCTTTTGCCCTAGTGAGTCCACTTGGTCTGAACTCATGGTGCCTTTAAGCCCATTTGGCCCTAAAGTTTATTTGGCCTCAGCTTTTTAAAATATAGCTTCCCTGTGTTCAATAAAAATGCATGATCAAGGTATTTAGATGATCCTGAATATCAGAGATTGATTATTTATCCACAAACTCAATCATTAGGAGCCCTGTGCTAAAACTAAGGATAATGGGAAGAAAAAATAATATAAAAAGATAAAAAAGACCCTGTAATATTTTTTCGATTTTAGTTTGTTGCTTTTTACCAATTAGTAGATGCATATTAGTGTTAGCAACATATTAACACAGTTGGTCAACTTCAACCAGTTTTTGCACATTCTAATGTTTTCTTGTTTATCCAAAGGAGAGCAAAATACATTTTTTGTCTTAATGCAGTTAGAGACAGAATAAAATTCAATTACTTTTTGTTTTGCATTGCTTTATGTTGTGTCTTTAAAATAAAAGTAATTCTAGTCTGAAGGCTTTAACTCGTTTTAGTTCTTAAATACTTTTTGGTACTCATACACGTTAAAGCAGCCCATTTATATGCCTTTGGCCAGTATGGCCAGTAGGAAGTGAAGAAATATTTAAGACAATGCCAAGGAGGTGTGCCCAGTTAATCTGCATTTTACTCTTGTTTTATTTTGGATAGGGAAGAGAACGGTAGGAACCCCACTCTGTAAGGTTTGTACTGATGTTTTTTTCCCACCAGCTAGGTTCTCTTTTATGATTTGTACCAGTTATGAACTAGCCCATTGTAGTCCTTATCACTTCTGTGCATTCTGATTGGCCAATCAAGGCAATCAAATAAAACAACTCCACTGCCACCACCTAGAAACCCATCTACTGCTGCACTGGCATCTTATAGCCTTGCCCAAATGCCCATCACCATGACTGTAGTCACCAACTCCCAATGGCTGGAAATAGATCAGAATTTGGAAGACTGTTGTTGACTTTATGGCATGTAATTGTGCCATTTTCTCAACTCTACTTTGACTCTTTTTAATTTTATGATGTTGTTGCTGCAGCAGGAAAATGTTAATAAAAATGATAATCATGCTTGAGCTTTAAAATGTAAAGTTATATTGGGTGGTCAATATGGGGTTAAGAAATGTTTAAACTATGAAATTTCTAGTTTACAAGCTGTCGCAATAGAAAAAATGTAACACTGCCATGGGGGTAATCTGAAGCCTTACATCAGGATCTTTAAATGTGCATTCCCCCAAAAACAGATGTTAGAGGCATGTGTGAAGTTAGTTTGCAGCAACTAGAAGTAGCAACATTGATATCTCCGCAATGACAGGTGACAACGAGAGTTAAGGGGGGATTTACCTGACACTTGTAATAATGCATGATTTCTTCATTATTCATAACATTTTTTATTCCTTTTGAAAGAATGGAAAATCCCACTAAATGTACAACCGGTAGTAGTTTTTTTTTCTTTGGGCTGGGAGCTTGTTTTACTTTTCAGGAAATTTATTGTGACGATGTGACGAAGACCAAGCTGGTGTCAATTATTTATTCATTTTTATTTGTGTGTGTATATATATATATATATATATATATTCATTTTTATTTATATATTTTTATTATTATATATTATATATTTATTCACATATTTATTTATTTATATCATAACCCAAATCACTATACATTTTAATATGGTATTTTGAATTTGAAACCACCTAAAAATGTTATTCAGTATAATTCTTCTTCTAAGCAGAATGAGTAAGGCATTGCCTTGAAGAAATTGCAGTTTGCACAATATTTTTAAATATATAACAAATATATGACACATGTATGGTTTGTGGCCGCATCTCTCTGAAGTCCATTCCACTAACAGCTGCTCTAAGCCTACTGCTCCCATACTTTCAGATTCTTCTTCTGACTCAACATCTTCTTTTCATTTCCATTGTACGGCCATTATAATTTAATTTTTGTGCACTAGATTTGCATTTTTGTCCTTAAATTTGACATGCAACAAAATTACTAAAGAAAATCGGAAAAGTAGTCTCCCACACCAAAAACACTACATCCCAACAGTTCTACATTAAATATGTCATTTATATAATATAATAAAGCAGCTATTTATTTAATTATGTAATTAGCAATTCGCTGTTTTTTAATATAGGGCAAAAACTTACTTTTATTGTATCAGTTATGTTAATAAACACTATAAGAATAATGCAAAGATCTAACATTTTTTTTTTAGTACCTAAAACCCCTTATAATCACAGAAACCAGTAACATCAGCCAAACATATATTTAAAATGTGCATTTAAATCAGTTGCTGCATTTGTTTACAATGTATTATTTAAAAAAAAATAATTAAAGAAATACAAGTATAATAAAACAAACTATAGACATAGGATCTATGTAATGTAAATCTAAAATCACAATTAGGTCAATATATTGAAAACTACATATTTTTTCTCTGATTTTAAATCTTATTTAGCCTGCCACCAGTCGCATAGAATGACCTGCTGTCAACTGACTGTTAATAATACTACTGGGTAAAATATGTAGTACCTTTAATTTACTTCACACAGATAAAGTAATGACTTCAAGCTGAATGTGTGTATATATATATATATATATATATATATATATATATATATAGATTTTTTCTATTTTCATTTTCTTATTATCCTGGAAAGAATCTGTTACAGCCATTAACAAGCCAGTGATACTTTGGAGCAACCTACTTAAAATCTTCCTCCAGGGCAAAAATGTTTATGGCATGGTTTAAATAAAACATACTATGTGTTTTGTATTAACATACGTATTATTATTCCTGTGGCTGGAGCAGATATAATTCCTGACACCATGCGCTAAACCTCATGCAAAATTCATAACACTTCATTAACGTAAAAAAATATGCTGGTTTAATGCACTAATCTTTCACTAAAGGGGCTATCATTTCAAAAACTAATAAGAACAATTGTATAGCTTAAGAACCAAACTGTATGCAGACATAAATTTTATGAACTTTTACTGAACACCTTCCTTCTGTAGATGTAATTTCTGAACATTAAACCACATGACCGGCCTATAGTTTCTATTATGTTTAATTAATTCTCCTTTTTTTATCTCATTTTAAACTAGGGATAAATTAGAATATTCTGTATTAATATATATATATATATATATATATATTTCTATAGATTAAATATACTATAAAGTTTTTTTTCTTTTTTCTTTATTTTTTTTTCATTTTTCTTTTCTTACAGAACTTTTTTATATTTTTTGAAAAACTAAATCTCACATCTTACTCTACATTTTATCTTTGCAAAAGGAAAATAAATCATTATTGTCATGTATTGACTACTATATAGTGACATACTATTATAAATATTTTCAAATGACTGCTTTTTAATATCTTGATTTGTGCAGATTTTCATTATTATTCATATTTTTATTACTATTATTATTGTGATAACACAAGGGTCTCTATTCATAAAACAGACATTTTAATTACTGCCATTGAAACACATGAAACTGGAAGATTCTTCACCAGGGAATGTTTCGGTGAATGCCATATTCACTGCTTTTAAATACACCTCAAGGTGTACCAAAATATTAGTTTTAGTGAAGACAAGAAAGTTTCCCTTTTTTAAGTGAAAATAATAACAAAATTTAATTTTCCATATCTTAGAGGGATAATTAAGGATATTTTAAGAGCAAAAATTTAAATAATATGTACTTTAAAATGCAAATAGCAAGAAAAAATAAAAAGTGTACAGTTTTTGCATTTTTATATCCTCATACCCAAAGAAGATAGTAAATTCTCACCAAGCACACATTTTGGGGTGTATTTATAAAACATTTATTTGGACATTCATTGAAACATTTTCTGGTGGAGAATCATCCAGATCCATTTGTTGTAATGGCAGTAATTAATTCTCCACCAAGGAATGTTTCAGTGAATATCAGATTCACTTCTTTATCAATAGATCCTTTTGAGTTATTATAGTAATAACATAAAGTACTAATTTATTTACCTTTTTCCTTTTTGTCCCATATTTTGATGGCAGTATTTGTTATGTACAATAATTTTGGAACTGTTCTCTGTAACGTCTATCAGTATTTCATGAACTGATAATTATTCCATGTACAACTATATTATTTTGACAGTGAATGTTTGTATTTATTTTTCTAATGCCTAGATATATCATAAAGCGATCATTTTGTATGATGTTTTTTATTGCTTGTATAAAATTTTAGTTCTAGAAATACATATTTAATATAAAATATTTCCAGAATACTTAGTTTTTTTTTTATAATCCGGCAGTAGTTGCTATTTTCAATACCTGATACCTCACAAAGAACCATGATGAGGGTGTATCCTTTCTCTGACTCATTTACCTGTGTGTTGTCTATAGAGCTGAGCAGCAGGGGATAAAACTTAACAACAATATAAGACACACAGGCTACAGGCTGTAAAATTTTATCTCCTGGTGATTTGTGATCATTTGTAGCATTATATCATATGTAACAAACAAAAAAATTAAAAAACATTTAAATATTTTATTTTAAACATTATACATACAGATAATATATAGAAAAGCATGGTACATTATATTAGTGACTATCTAAAAGTTTTCCAGGTCATGCAATTTATTTGTGTTAACATGGTATGAAATCAATTGACTTGACTGTGTAAGTAGAACCTTTTGCAATGTTGCTGTTGGTAAATGTTAAGGCAATGCAGGCCCTGTGCTGTTGGATTGTAGTTAGTAGCGGTGCTCAAATTTGGTTCAGTTTAGTTTGAGGTCTGTTTGGCCAAACCAGTGTTTCCCAACTAAGGTCTCTACAGAGTTTTCTAGAGGTTCCTTGCGCTATGAGCAATTTGTGCCACTTAGGTCAGTTGTGGCTATCTGAAGGGTGGCATTCTTGCAGCACATCAATGTTAGAGGAATTATTCCACCATGTTACTATATTGTGAGCTGTGGATATCGTAATTCTAGCAGGGGTTTCCAAGACTTGAAAGTTATTTCAAGGGCTTTCCTATGTTGAAAAGTTAGGAAACATTGGGGCAAACAAAGGAAAAAACAAACTGAGATATCAGCCACTTTTTTTGATTTATGGCCCAAGTAAAATGTCAGCTTAAATCAGCTAAATACATTCCAGGCGTTTCAATTTAAAACGTGTAACATGTATTTCAGAGTAGAAAAGCCTGAATCCTACCAGGGAAGGATCTTATTTTCAGGGAGCAAACAACGGTCTCTCTGGAGAGGTCTACCACACCCCCTGCTTAGTCAGAGACAGATTTCTTAAGTCAGCAGGGAGCATAATATTTGCTATTTGCAAAGCTATAGGTGTGGCTTAGGAGGGACAGGATAGACCTCAGAAGGGTGACCACTGCTTCCCTACAAAGATCAAGGGTCCTTCTTTACAATATGTTGAGAGGGATCACATATTTTTTACTCTGTGATTGACTTTAAACACCTTTTATTTAATGCACTTTGAATATATTTAGCTGATTTAAAATTTATGTTCAGTTGGATTTTAAAGCAGAACTATAGTTTTGCAAAAAAAGTTAAGCTCAGGCAAGTTCAATATTGCAAAAAGGACAGGAGATGTCCCTTCTGGAATAAATCACACTTACCTGTCTGATCGCCACCCTTCCTAAAATACGCAGCTGTGCACGTGCAGCCTGGTGTACATCCCAGCACCCCTAGGGCTGCCGGGACGGAATGAATTGCATCCTGGGCCTGGCCAATCAAGATGGTTGGTGTTCAGAACCAGGTTAGGGAGAAATAGGAAGTATATAATAAAATTTGCAATCAGGCAGGTAAGGTTATTATATTGCAAAAAGAGACATTGCATGTCCATTCTGCAATAAAAGACCTGCCTGGTTGCTTTTTTTTTCTTCTTTAAGAGAGGTATACCTGTTTGATTGAATGCAATCATACCTAATGCATGGTTAAAAAACAAAACAAAATGAAAGTATAGCTATAGGTCAAATTTTACAGCTGGGCAGGGTCCCATCTTTACTTTGTAAAATGATAAAGCAGCAGCCTGTCTTGTACATTGTGCATGCATGTCAGAGTTTTTCTTAGAAGTTCTAGGACATAGTAATATATTGGTGTGGTGTCCTCTGAAACACGCATGCCATGGTGGAAGTGGCTGAACATTCTATCAGTGAACTCGATGTGCTGTGATGTTTACTTGAACTCTACTCAAAGTCAGTTTAACAATCTAGTAGAGCCTTAACCTGGCTAAATATTCACAGCCTTATGTCTGAAGATTAGCTCTTCCAAGGCCCTTATCTCTGTGTCATTCATGAGATATGTGACATAAGATTGTTCATAAAAAAAAAAATATGGCCGATAAGAAGGTTGGAACATGCTTGTTTTATGGTTAACACATTTGTTTCCCCAGCAATAAGGAAGTGTTTGTGGGAATTTTATTGCCCAAGAGCTCTCAAGGTAGCACTGAGCATTCACAAAGCTACACTGAAACCTTCACGTATCAAAGTAACAAGGTACAAAATGAAGTGTTTGTTCAATATGCTATCTGAAGGCGTTTGGAGTGTTAAGCTGCAGGTATAAGGGCAAACTTTGGTGTGTTTTGATGGGAACTGAGCAATAATAAAGTATTTAACTTGTATGATTACCTGCAAAACTTTCCTTGGGATTATGTCTACAATAAGTATTAAAGCCCCTTCATTGGTTGCAATGCTGGTTCTACAGCCTTCTCTCCTGGTTGCCAAAATGCTCATCAGCAAGAGGGCAAACTGGTTTGGCCTGTGACCTTGTAGACAGGGGGCATAATTAATCCATTCCTATGAAAAAAAACATATTATACATTGATGGGGATGTATGCAATAATTTAAAGACTGCTTAATACTGAAATACATACATACAACAGCAATTAGATGAAATAAATGACAATTTAACCTCCCTTTACCTTGCTGAGAAGAGTTGAGTGCCTACTAGGATGGTGCTGAGATGGGAGGAGGAGGAGATGTTATGTAATTTACAAAGAGTTATAGCGCGGGTTGTTCACTGAATGGTAGTAACTGGCGTACTGACACTCTTGGGCAGTTGTGGCTTTGTCTTGAGAGAGTAAATAAGGGTAGTGTGCGGTGTTATGACTCATTTTGACCCATACAAGTTCTACCACAAAGGTTGTATACCAAGCAAAATTGATTGTGTCCAAAAAGGACTTATACCAAGTTGGACTATCAAAGCGGACCTATACCGAGGTACCACTGTAAGTGACAATGGGTGGTGGCACGCAACATAAAAGACACTTTACTGGAAGCTGTAATGTACATTTTATTCATTGCTGCACTATTCTGCATAGGAAAAGATGAGAGGAGCAGTAATTACTAGGGAAGTACTGGGGGGGGGGGCTCTTTTGGAGGAAGAGGTTTGCACTCCAAATCCATTCACTGGATGCAGGGGATACCTCTGAGGTGATTATGCCAGTGAATGTAGGAGCAGAGAGTGGTCTTGTGATTCTGTCCATGGTGGCATGTTGGCATAGAAATTGCCCAATTGGCAATTTCTGAAATTTCTAAACCTTTTATCTATGTTTGGTTGTTTTGCTGGCCAATGGGTAAGTATAGATTAGACGTGTATTGGGATGTGATTGGAATTGCAGGGATTGAACTCTGTACAATAAACATTTGGTTAATTTTCACATGCTCTTATATGTCATTGTTGTATATTTTTTTCCAGTATTGCAACTTGCACCCGAAAATTAGTTTTATGTGTAGAAAAAACGAATAAATAGAAAAATCCACTATGCAATAGCAAGCCATCTTTTTCTGTACATGTTTTATAGTGCTACCAACATCAAGTTCAGGGAATAAGTCATTGGGCCTTATTTATGAAAGCTTTACAAGGCTGGAGAAGATACACTTTCATCAGTAAACCTGGTGATCTAGAAAGCTGATCCAGGATTGAAAACATACCCCAAAAAATAGCATATCATGTTTATTAAACCCATTCCAGGTTCGCTGGATTACCCAGGTTCACAGATGAAAGTGTATCCTCTCCAATCTTGGAAAGCGTTAATAAATCAGACCCATTGCATTGACAGGGACAGCGATAGGCACTCTTTATAAACAATCTGCTTTTGTAGGCATCCTTTGATTACTAACAGATCCGGTTCATTGCCTGAAAACAATCATATCGGGACGTAAAACTATATTCCACATTATGACTTCTGTTATTTCTCTGTGATAAGTCTGGTGCCAAGGACATCTAAACAAAAGACATAAAAACGTATGCTTGTCTGATTGCTCAAGTTTTTATAAGAAAGACCATTGTTGGTTGGATATTCTTATGTCTATGGTTCACTTAGGTAGGCACAGCAATTGGTTTGTCGCTGTACTGTAGAAAGTTCTAATAAATCTATCTCAGAAAGAAGAGAAAGAAGAGGCTTGCATGGAAAGGCCAGAAGGGCAATGAAAGGGTATTAGGTTTAATATCCTTTTGAAGAGATCGGCTTAATTAAAAGAGGCTCTATTACTAAAGGCTTCCTGATAAAACATCACTTCAATGATAGAGATAAGGGGTATTTTCCTAGACTTGGACCATCATGCCAAAATCTAATTAGAGATTTAAGAGAAATTATATATCAACATTATTATGTGTCAGGCTCATACAGTGTATCACACTTAAGTGAAAATTTAACAGCTTTGATCTATCTGTCTAAACAGAGCGTCAAACACAAATCAAAAAGCAAGTCACAGCAATGGGATTGGACATTTATCTCAAAACACCATTCATTGTTGTAATGCATATGAAATCAGGGAAATGGGCTAGGTGAAGACAGTATTTGACTGGATAAAAATCTATCTTGCTGTATACTACTAAGAAGGCCAGATATAGGATTGTTGCTGAGTTTGGAGTTAAAAAAGAATTGTTTTGCTTAGAGGAACGTCCAGGCTTGGTGGAAAAGAAAAATTCATATGGGTTCTGGTTATTTTACTAATTACTATTCATTTCCAGTAATTAGGCTGGGACCAGTATGCACATTCATGTTCATACCCTGACCATTTGTAATATCAATCATTAGATATTTCTTCTTCTTCCATGATGAGTTCATCAGTGTGTCAGTCTGCATATAGTTATCCTGTAACTTTTTCTTTTTCCCATACTTGATCTAGGTGTTCTGTATGAGTGTGGTCATAGTACAGCAAATCTGAAAAGAAAAAAAAATAGCTGTTGGGTATAATGTCCAATCATTCATGGCTGCAATGCGGTCCCCAACGCAAGAGTACATTTTTCTTCAAGCCACCAGTTTTCCCTTATGAACCCTGCAATTGAAATTCAGAGAGCATCATTGGAAGTGTGTTCCCTGAAGCTTGGATAGTTTGACTTTTTCTCTTTCATTATCTTGTATCACCAATCATGAAGTGTTGTTAGGATTCATAGGACTACTGGCAGATCAACGGTATATTTCTATACGTGTCAGGTTTTTATAAAGAAAACTTATGGAGAATGTGCATGTATTGCAGAGATTTACTGCATATGTTTTAGGTGTATTTTGCCCTGTGGAACAGAAGGGGTGGGTTAAAGTTATCCATATTTTAATATTATACTACGAGGTTCATGGCTCAAGGCACACAGCCTTTATCAACCTTGTTATGCTTGAGGAAGCCTTAAAAAAACCTCAAGTCTTTGAGAACCCCTGCTAAAACCAATTATTATCGGTTGGTGGGTAAAAAAGCCCCTTAAATTGGTGACCAGTGTAAAAAACCATTTTTATAGACAACTAAAACGTCAAGTAGTCATGCAGTTGGCTCTACCTAATGGAGTTGTCCTAAAAATGTTGTGGAGGTTTTAGTAAATAGAAGATCAATCAGCCACAGTTTGAGGAAACCCTAACAACTTCTGGAGGAACCCTGCTTGGGAATCGCTGATCTAGAAGATATTAAAGGTGTGTTCATTTTTTTTTGGGAAATGCCCATACCCATGCAACATTTATTATGACCTGTTCCTGGCCTGTGTAAGGGCACAAATGTTAAGGTTAATGTTCCTTTAAGGAATCAGTCATGCATGGTTAATTCTCCTAATATGAATTTCACAATCTAATGGCTGGCTGCCCTTGCCTGTTATCTGTTCCGCTGTGTTGGTTTAATGTAGGTCTGACAACCACAACCTCTGCCTCTGTTTGCACACTGCATTTGTTTGCTCTTAATTTCAAGGCCCATTAGATAGAGAGGATAAGGATTTGTTTTTCCTGAAAAGCAGGTAAATGTAGCCAATTCTCCACTAAATAAAGTGACCACCTGTTCAGGGTATCTGATCAATATATGACTCAACCTTTCTGCTTCAAGTAACTAAACCCTCCTGTAAACATTAGACACCAAACATATTTCAGCCCTATCCTCACTGCCCTGTCATCTAATTTATTATCAGAACAGTGGGACACATGGTAGCTGTCCATAGGCAGGATCTGTGTTCAGCCAGGGCTAACAAGTGGCTGGCGTCCTCTAAACTGGCTGGCGTCCTCTAAACCTTACCCTATGACATCGCTTACATCCCTCAATTGCGATGGTTTGGTGCCAGCAGTTGAATAGAGTTCAAAGCTGCTAGAAGATGAGCCTGTTAGACTAAAAAAACATCTTCAGGTGCCTTCTTCTCCTATTTATTGACCCCTCTTTCTTGAAATACCCCTACACCTACAAGTCCATACACATACATCGTTTATAACTGTTTTCACTCACATGATGTTGTCTCAAGTTCTGTTTTTTTACCTCTGGCAGTTGGCAATTGCTATAAAGTGCAAAAAATGGCATCATGGTGTTGTGATTCTTGTCTGTCCTCCATCATCTGATTAGGGTCTCGGGTTAAATGATGCATGTGGCCTCATTTATTAAAGTTCTCCAAGACTGGGAGGGACTCTACTTCGTGGGTGATCCAGCAAACCTGGAATGGATCTGGTCCTAGACTTAAAACATTTGCTAACAAATAGCAAGTGACTTTTAAGAAACCCATTCCAGGTTTGCTGGATCACCCAGCTTCTCGGATGAAAGTGTATCCTCTGCAGTCTTAGAAAGCTTTAATAAATCAAGCCCATGGTGTCAGCCAAGCCCAATGAGGACTGGTGCTGGACTGCTGAACAAGTAATTCTCCAGGAGATAACACTAAACATAGGTAAGTATTTCAGCCAAAGCTGTAGATTATTTTTCCATGTTGCAGTATGACAAACCTGGCTAAATAATATGGGCGTATGAAAGACCAGAAATACAATAATCAAAATTATAGTAAACATTAAACCCCTTCCCTTTGCCAATTCTTGAAGAGAGAACCCTCTTGCACGTTAATACTCACCTTCTGTATACTCCCACACTGCTCCATTCCTTTAAACACTTTGCTAAATTCCTGTCTGATTGTACTAAGAATAGGGTTCCAGATTCCAGAACATACCAGGGGCTCCAGCAAAACAATTGATGAGTGGGGAATACAGAAAAAAATAGCACCTCTTGGTGGGGAGACTTTGTGAAAAGGAACAGTGTTTGTCAAAATAGGTGAATAGGGCCATTCCTACCATGAAACATGTCAAACACATAGGGACCCATTTTTGAAGTATTTATATAGCTGGTGATCAACATGATCACTGGCAAAGTGACATCACCTCATTCAAAAAAATGGCAATCAGCTGACATGATTTTTTTGTATCACTTTTACTACTATTGTTGCATTTATGAATATACGTGAACATGTTGTTGTTTGCAATGTAAAGCATTCAATTAAGTAAAGAGAAGTAAGACAAGCTCAGTTTTCTTTCTGTTAATATTGTTCTTTTTCTCTGCACTGACATACACAGGCCATGGTAGTGCCAAGCTCTGCACATTCTCACCCCATTTTATGTGTCTTGTAGAAGATCCATGGTATTGCTTTGAATATGTTTAGTCCCTGCAGGCCTGCTTTAAATTTACACACCATACAGTTACTCGACATCTGAACTTTTATCTTGGGCTGCGCAGATAGCATTAAGCAGCAGCAGTAACACTATTTCAGCGGTTCAGTAAGAATAGGCACTTAAATAAATAATCCCTGCCAGACCTCGGGGTAGTACAGGCCTGCGGCTCATGTGCAAGAATGGCCCTCCAGTAGAACATGGTAGAACTTAAAGCAAATGCACAGACAGTATGGTTTCTAAATCTTTATTTTTCCCTGCAATAATATTATCTGTTTATTGTAGCTTATCTTATCCATGTTTGTTAATATTTAAAAAAAATGAGTTTCTATGTATAGTGTATAATTGTGTTTATAGATTAGCAGAACAATTTGCACGTGTAGAACACATGCTGAATTGCATTGGCTTGGTCTCTAATGTGTTTGTCATATTGAAAAGTAACCCTTTTCTTGAGCATTAAATTATATGATAATATCTCAATATAATACTCTAATAATATCACACCTAGGTGAACTAAAACTCAGCTCCAGTCTTTACCCCAAGACCTACTGGGCACCGGCATCCTGATTTCTCAACAGCATAGAAAAAGAAGTCAATCACAGCTTGCTTGCAAAGATTCCTCTGTTCTTCCTGCAACAGTCACATGCCATTGCTGTCCACATATATCAGTCTGGGGAGTGCTTAGCTACCTACTTTGAACAAAAAGTCAATATTTTCATATCAGTACTGTATGATATAGTTGTGTTTTGTGGGGGGAAGATGTGGGGGGCTGCAGAGACCACCAATGGAACCGTTGGTTTTCATATGAGAAGACTACGAGAGGTATGTACTTTTTTTTGTACATATATTCCTAAAATAATATTAATATGTGACAGGGTCTCCTTAAGCCGTACCTAAACTCAGAAATTTCACTTTACATAAAAGAGTAGAGAACCATTTTATGTGAAGTAAAAATTCTGTTTTTATGTTTTTGTTTTTTAAGTGCAACACCCTTTTTTTTTAAAAAAAAGGTGCAGAACTGCAACCTAACTCTCGACCCTCTAGGCATTCGAGAATGAATGGGAGAGCAAAGCCTCCCGGGATACTTACGTCAGGCATCCTGGAAGGCTCTTAGGTGCTCCTTCTGAGCATGCCCGAGCATCTCAGGCATCCGCAGAAGGAGCCTTTTTGCACAAACAGAAAAGAGATCTTGCGCCTTGGTTGGGTGAAGTAGAATGAACCAGGAAGAAGAGGAGAAGATGGCGGCGCCGGGAGCTGGACGACGCTGGACCCGATGTAAGACACCCCTTGATAGATCAGACTGCCCTGCGGGATTGAAGGTAAGTGTATTTTGGTTTTCTTGACAGTTTTCAGTTTAGTTCCTCTTTGCACTTCATGTTTGGGGAAAGAAGGAGTAAATTTGCTGCAAATAAAAGATAACATTGGAAAAGTACAACTGTATTTACATGCTTGGATAAAGAGAATGGTTAACTTTAAGGTTAAAAAAATAAAAAAACAAAAAATAATAAAAGCAAACTCTATTTATATTTTTTCCCCTTATATTTATTCCTTTATATATTACTTATACTCTCTTCACACTTTGTAATGCTGCAATATTATTATTGTGCACTTCACGCCACTGATGGCTGACACTCTGCCATAATGAGTACGTCATGTTTACTTAGTCCATGTGGCCTCACAGGAGAACAGGTATCATTTACCTAATGCACCCAGCACTTATCCTGTCCATCTAATGAGATATGCAATCACACTGATACATTTATCAGGCAAATTACTACTCTTCATTCTTGCCAGCTGATTAACTTAAGGATGGCTGTAACACATCAGCTATAGGAAGTGAGCCTCTTGCCGCAAATAGAGAATTAGAATTCATTTTTTCAACACATTGGAGTAATAAACACCTTAAAGTGGACCAATACTAAAATTAAAAGAAGTGAAAAATAAAATTAAAAAAATATATATTTTGTGCATTTTTCTAGCTTCAAGAATATTCCCTTTATGGACAACATAAATATAAATTGTGAAAGTAAGATAAAATCATATCCTGATGTTAGGTTTCATTTAAGTGTTGTCCTGTGACACAGCCTGGGAAGAGGCATTGCTGAAAATGGCCAAGTTGTTGATGTGGTGTAATTATTTGTAATTTGTAGGCGACTTTAGGAAAGTGTTATGTCATCAGTTATTTTCATTGTATTGGGGAGTGTAGGGTGGAGTGTACAGGGGTGCTGATATCACCAGAAGGTTCTGACTCCAGTGTAGATTGTAAACCATGGCGTCACTGGGAATGGCAGAATATTGTTCCCTGTTCAACTCTTTGAATTCTCTCTTTCTTTCCCGGTGACAATGAAGATGCCTACATAAAGTGTGTTAAAATGGTCATCATGGGAAGCATTGACCAGGGACAGGGCATTGTCATCTGATATTAGGAGGTGCCAGAACAAGGATCTTCATTGCTACAATACAATCTACCATGTTGTAGTCACTTCCATCTTCACCCATTTTTACAGGATTGGAGTCATTGGTTTTCTTGTTTGGCTGAGCCATGTAACTTCTGTGCAACTGCAGCTCAGTGTACACCTAAATTAAATGAAAAAGCTGTAACTGCAATTATTTAACATAATATAGTTCCAAACTCAACTTGGACAAAAGAGTAAATGGAAAATTATTCCCGATATCTAATAAATGTATGCCCTAACTACAATATCTCTGGGATTGTTCTCCTCAGTCTTACTGTTCCATTGCTAATTTTTTTCAGGACTTGACAACTTCCAGCTCATTAAACCTATTTCCGGCTTGCCCAAAGCTTCAAGAATCTGTCAATCGGCAGATCTGTATGCCACCCTGGATTCATCGTAGAATGCTGCAGAAAGCAGTGCCCCATCATTACAGTATTCTCCCCAGAATCCTATTAAGCTGGGTGGGAAGAAAGCTGTAGGCGGGTGGGAGGCCCTTTTCAGTAATCACCCAAAACAGGCAGGTGGTTACGTCTTTTTGTACAGGCTCTAGAAAGGGTTAGGGAATGCAAGGAAGGTTAGTTTCATGTTAAAGCTATAGGGAAGGTTAGGACGAGAGTTGGAGTTACAGGAAGAATTTATGTTGGGATTACAGAGAAGGTTGGAGTTAGTGTAATAGAGGGGATTAAGTAGAGTTATAAAATCTGCAAGTGTTGTTAGGACCCTTATATATGTCAAATTTATGTTGCTGGAAATGATCTTTTATAATTGTTTTCTTAGTGATACTAGAACAAATGAGGACTGCACATACAGCCCTGTTCAGTTCTTTATAGAGGCAGAGGTTGGAACTTGAATTGCGCATTTGGACTTGAGTCAGACTTAAGTCACCTAATAAACAACTTGCGACTCGACATGGGGGTTTCGTCCAGCGACTTGCGACTCGACTTGGGGGTTTTGTCCAGCGACTTGCAACTCGACTTGCAGTGGGTCTTCTGTAACACTGCCTTCCTCCCTGCCTTCCCTGCAGGGAATGAGGGGAGGAAGCCATTATAACAGACTAAGTATGACTTGCAAATGACTTGGTGACTTGAGACTTGGGATTCGGTGTCAATGACTTTGGACTCGACTTTGACTTGAATAGTGACGTCCTAGTCCAACCTCCGTATAGAGGGGAAGAGGAAGGATGAGTGGGAGGCATCCTCCTGCATTCTCCCATAGGAAATTACAGCAGCCGTCCCTGATCAGTCATCACCACAGCGGATAGCTAAACATCATCAAGGGACTGTTGTACACACAACAGATTTTCGCCCAATAGGACCATAAACATTCATCTCCGGCAATCAGTGTGGGTACAAGGCTTTATGGATGGTTTATGAAATGCAGGGGGAGGGCTACAGGGAGAGTAATTGTTAAGAATAAAAAATCTATTAGTGGGGGCTTAGTTTTACAGTTGTAGTTGATTAGTTGATTGCCTTGATCCTTTGGTTGATTCTCAAATAGAAACCTGGACAAAAGTTGGTAAAATGATTGTTGGAGTCCCACCATAACCAAACCAAAAGGCTTGCCAACATTCTATGGCTGGAGCAGAAATGGAAGCTGCTAGAGGAGTTCAGAATAAGGTAAGTACTACTTTCTGTTATACCCTCCTGGACCTGACATGTTAAACTCATTAAACACTGAGCCAAACTACAATACTAAGAAATCCTGGGTGGTGCACCCTGCTAAAAGGGTCTGGGAAGAACACAGCAATACATGTCACCGCACTCACAACATTCAGGATGACATAAAGAGTAAGTATACATTAAAAAAAAAACATAAATAAAGATTAAGATAGGTGCTTAGTTGGGAAAAGATTGCATAGCATATTAGCTACTGAGCCAGTTCTTTGTGTTGGATAAGACATCTGACTCAAAGACTTGCATTATAATAAAGAGCAGCAAAGCACAACCATTGTGCAGCGTCACAAAGCCATTAAATGTCTGATTATATAACAGACAAATATGGCTGCTCTCATGTACATACAAAATATGCTGAAATAATTACCAACTATTCACACAAACAAGGTTTTTACACATTGCTAAGCAAGCTTTTATTCATCTATAAAATTAGAAAAATGAAAAGACTCTTCATCCCCTTAAAACAGTGTGCAGAAATTAAACCAGGGTTAATTATGTGGTATTCGTCTTTAGTACAGGTAAACTTTGAGCATACCTTCGGGCCAAGGATCATGAATATATTTTCACTTTCACTAGACTGAACTAATGATTGAAATTAATTTACTGTAAGCTGTAAAGCCTCTATAATATTGAGCAAACACGGTCGGTTTATGCATTGACTGCAGCTAAACTCCCTGTAAACGTTATCTGATTTCCATATCGGAGTTGAGAAATCCGTACACCAAATAAATGTTTGTTTAAACATGATGGATATGTTCATTTCAGACCACATCACTGCGATATGACTTTTATCACCCATGGAAACTATTACTGCTCAGGATATAATGAACCTAATGCAGTTTTAATGAAGGGATTTTGTTCCCTGGTATATGATTGACTTTCTACATTATTCACAAGTAGAGCAAGTATAACTATTTTTCCCTTCATTGTTTAACAAAGTATTAACTCTTCCGTGGGTGTTTAGGACTGTTTTGAAGTTACAGAATGGAAGATATTACACCAGGCATGTCAAAAGTCCGGCCTGGGGGCCAATTGTGGCCCGTGTTCAGATTTCCACCAGCCTGCAGCCTCTGTCATAAAATCAATAATATGCGGCCCGCCAGCACTGTTGACAGCTTTTTTTTATGTCATTAGAGTTGATCAACCGTCTAGCAATAATCAGCTTGGTGGGAGTCCCCATGTGTGCACAGGGAATCCCCTACGTCATTATAGTGGGCGTGTGCTGTGCGGGATCCGCACAGACAACACCCACTCTTATTCCAATCAGATTGGAATCAGTTAGTGTGATTACGCACACACTAACCCACACATTTTCTCACCAAATCTAGCTCTCTTTGCAAAAAATTTGGACACCCCTGTATTACACAAATCTGTAGATGACAACGGACCTAAAAGGAAGTCTACCTGCCCAGCTGTTTCTGGTGAGATTGGGGAATATAAATGTAAACCTGCAGCCTTCCTTAATGCAGAACATTGTCTTACTACCCTTTGACCTTATAAATATATTAATAAAAGTATTTTGATGTAACACTTCACAGTAATATCTAAATACAAGAAGCTTGTGTATTTTTATTTAAATCATGGTGCAATCTGTTTATATCTTTTAGATCTTTGAACTAAGAACAAGTTCAGACCTACAGTGGAACCAATCATTCCTGCAAGGTTCCCAGTGGCCTTTACCTTGCTAGCCACTCAAATGTCTAAATCACAGTCAAGATTTTACATGGGGTGGCAGTGAATTGTACCCCCACCCCGATTTCATCTCTCTTGGGCTTCCATGGGTTGACACAGCGTCTCCCGCACAGGGGTGTAGTCCTAAAAACAGAAGAGGGAGCACGGTATTATTCATGGCGATCATGCATGGGAATCATTGTAATGTCAACACCTCATTCCCGAATAAAGTGAGGGCACCGCGTGCTCAGGCGTGCTCGCCCTACTACACCCCAGGTCCCCCAAGGCAGCAGTTCAGTGGTAGTGGTGCTCACTGCACCTCACTGCCAGTCTGGCCCAATTAATTATGAAACATTGCTTTTTTAGGAGCTTCTTCTAGTAAAGATCAGTCACTGCTGCACTCTTTGTGCTGGATGACTGGTCTTTTATCTGCCCCCCAATGTAGTTTTGTGCTGACAACCTGTAATAGATGCACTTATTTGGGTTCCCCCTTGGCTCTGCTTTTCATAGAAACTATGTGTGCCCCAGTGATGATGTTACCACTGAAAGGCAAAGACATTTGGTTTACACAAAGTAGATTTATATTTTCTACACAAAGTAGATTTAGGTAAAGTAGATTTATGTAAAGCACTCTGTGTGGGATCAAGAACTTCAAAAAAGGGGATCTGCTCTATAGTCCTGTCCAAGGGTTACAATGCTTCTCCTCCTTAGTTAAGTACACCGAGTTAATATTGTCATGTAGAACAAGAAAAAATAATGGGAAAATAAAACTAATGCAGCCTTTAAAACTCAGCACATTACTACAAATCACATTATTACATTTTTTGGTTAGGTACAGTTTAATTGCATTTATTTTAAGCTTTTGGTAATTGCCCTATAAACAGATAGTTGTTTTAAATTTGTTTCTTTCTTTTCACATTGAAAACAGCAGTGTTAGCAAATGGTAATAACTGCAAGACCAGAACTGGGAATGCAGTGTGGATGCTTGTCTGTGGTGAAATATTTCTCGTCTTTTCCGTCTCCTCGAAGTTTGATTGTGTATCAGCACCTGCACAGAAATAGTAAGCCCAAAGTTGTGCTCTGAGATAAATATCTGGCATTCAGGAAAAGAGAGCTGCTTGGTATTTGGATGTAATGCACGGAGTGGCGTGTAAAATCCAAGCATATGTTGAGAATGAAAGCTGGGACTTCACTGCTCATATTCTCAGTTTTTTTAAGGAAACCCTAAGCTGGAGTCGGAAAATGTATGATTAAATGCTACATAAAAACAGGTTTTCTATGTAACCGAGGAAGTGGAAAATATGAGCAGATATTAGCATGGCAATTTACAGTGGAATTTGGTATTTATTGGAGTACAGTAGCAATTTGCATCACAGATGGAAATGTGAACAATGCCGCGTGGGAGTCACCTGTAAACAATGAAGCCAGGCAGAGGGGTGTTTGTCATTAGGGGTATGTTTTATCCCTCGGTTCATCCGTTATTTGTTTTTTCCATGAATCTTTGATAAAATAAAGCAGATACCCTTTTAAGACCATCAGACCTTCCAACTGTGGCCAGCTGGGTTATAATGAAGAATCGTGGGGGATTTGGTATCTATCAGTCCCCCAAGAACTGGGGATACATTAGCTATATGTACAGTTTACAAAAATAGGGTTATGCTACAGGTTGGGTTGGTGTTAAGGTTCTAGAAAGGGTTAGGGAATGCAAGGAAGGTTAGTTTCATGTTATGGGTATAGGGAAGCTTAGTGATAGGGATGGAGTTAGAGTTAAAATTGATGTTAGGTTTACAGGGAAGGTTAGAGTTAGTATTTTAGAGCAGAGGTCGCCAACTGGTGGTCCGCAAGAAAATTTTGATGGACCACGGCTCTGGCCGGTGCGCCCCCCAGCGAGGTCAGGAGAAGATCTGGCGCGTCAGCCAGAGCCGTGGACTACGTCTCCCAAACAGAATAAAGGCTAAGGGGGTGGGCGGGTTCTGGCATTATGGCGTAACTCTGGGGGAAGTTTCTTCCTCTTTGAGTGACACATGGCTTCCCCCACATGCGTGGTTTAGAGTCAATGCATTTAGTAGTCTGTAGGTCTGAAAAGATTGGCGACCACTGTTATCAAGGGGATTGGTAGGAGTGTTAGGGTTACAGGAGCTTCTAATGGTGTTAGGGCCCGTACACATATCAATTTTATGTTGCAAGAAATTATCTTGCCATAATATTTTTAGCAATTCTAGTACAAATGAGCACTCTACATATGGGGATGTTCAGTTCTATGGAGAAGGGAAAGATAAGTGGGAGACACCCCGTTGCATCCTCTCCTATAGAAAATTACAGCAACCAGCCCTGATTGGTCATCAGAGAACTGCTGTATAAACAATGGATTTTTGCCCAATACAATCACAAACATTCATCTCAGGGAACAAGTATTCAGTGTGTGTACAAAGATTTACCCACATACGCAGTTTATAAAAGGCAGCTTTCAGGTTCACAGGGAGAATAATAAAGTATTAGTGTGAGGCTTAGTGTTACAATTGTACTCGATTGCCTTGATCCTTTTTTTTCAAGTAGAAACTTCAAAGTAGTCAAAAGAAGTTAAAATGGTTGTCAGCATTCCAGTATAACCAAACCCTCTTTCCTGCTTTTTGTGTTCAAGGGCTTGCTCACATTCGATTGCTGGAGCAGAAATGGAGGCTGCTAGAGGAGTACAAAATAAGGTAAGTACCACTTTCTGTTATACCCTCCTAGACCTGGCATGTCAAACTCAAATCAAACACTGAGCCAAACTACAGTACTAACGTTTCTAGGAGGCTGCATTGTATCTATTGAGGAATGCATTGCATTATTTTTTTTAATTAAATATAACATTTTGGTATATTTTAGTTAATTATAATTACAACTACAACTTGAATGTTCTACCATAGAAAACAACGGTAAAACATTTATTGTGACACCTTTGCAGCAAAATTATACCTTGTAAAGGTGTAGCTTTTGTCAGCTAGAGAACTGCAAGGCCTTTTTTAAGTAATATTTTCAAACCACCGAGGAGCTTTCAACATCACTGAAAATTAGTAAGTAAAATGCAAAAGGAAAATAACTTCTGGAAGTCAAAAAGTCCTTCCATTTTTTGGCTGTGGGGATGGGCTATGCTTCCGTATGGCCTTATGGCCTCCAGCATGGAGAAGCAACAGTCAGCAGCACAGTACTGACATCACCAAATCTCACTCCAAATAACATCAAATGGCACTCAGAGATCTAACACTAATGTCATACAATAAAAGTTCCCATACAACCTTAACTACTGGGGAATTCCCCGTTACTTTTAATGATAAATTTGAGATTGCTTAGATAATGCAAATGCACAGATATTATTTCTAAATCTATTTTATTGCTAACTTTTTGACTCTTTTTCCACATTAAGCAGAGATTTCATCTCCCCAATTCACAATCTTACATTTTTCAGAAAGGTGGAGTCACTTTTTAACCATTCCCAGGCTTCTACTTGTGACTTTCCAAGGGGAGGTTTAAAGGAGATTTAGAATGTAATTCCCAGAAAGCTTTTCACCTGAGCCGCCCCCTAATTGAGCTGATGAATGGCTTCATGCAAGGTGTCCGTGGTTAACCTTTGAGTTTCTCTTCCCATGCTGTGGAGGGGAGTATTCCTTTACATCTGACACATGCATTTAATAATTCTGGATCTGTACCAGCAACATTAAGTTCTGTTGAAACCTCATCCTCCAACCCTTCTATATTTTTATTAGGGAGCTGAGGAAATCCTTTAATTTCATATAAAATATAAATCTATTGCCAAGTTGTATTAAATGATAGAGCTGAAGAAAAAAAACCCTCTGAAGAATCGGTGCTTAATTACAACTTAATTAGCATAATTATGCATGCTAATAGCATCTCAAATGAATAGCAGTTGTCAGGAGGTTGGGACCATCTGTAAGAGTGTCGGATTAATACATCATTTTTTATATCTAACAACGCAGTAACTCTTTCCCTGAAAGTGATTTCCATTAATCAAGTTCATTTTTATTATATAGAAAATTTGGCATTTTTCATTATGGGCCATTATCCCTTTCCCCATGCAGTCCTAATACAATACTAATGAGACCCCATGTGGCTGCTCCACATTGACAATGGCAGTACAGGTGTATTATTATAATTGTTACAAACGGTACATTGTATCTCTGGAATGGTAGAGATCTAACCTGGAAATATCACAGTTTGGTTCCCCTGGGTCCCAACAGCAATTTCCAGTGCATTATGAAAAACATACATGTTTGTGGTTGGCTGAGGAAAGTTGTAACTCTTTACTGGTATTGCTCGAATGAACAGTAGATTGGAAGGGCTGGTACTCCAGACAAATGTCTAAATAGAAGAGTTCAGTGCATAAATGGAAGCTGCCTGTGAAAAGAATTGTGTTTCTGACCATCTATTTTTAACGCCCTGACATAGCACAGACGCTTTCTGAATGGGCAGTGAAAGAGCCGCAGGGGACTGATTGGGTCATCTATCTGCTTATTGTGTTCTCTCTACCTCTCATGTTTATTGTAAGCCCATTTACAACTAGTGTATTTAATTAGTGTTTGTTCTTGCCCCTCTCTACAAACCTTAGTGCTCCTGTATATGGATTTGTAGAGATTTTTACCAACTCATATTCATGTCCAGGTACCAGTTTATTTTATTATTTACAAATCCATTAATTTGTGTGTATTATGTCTGCCTGAAGTGCAGTTTATTTTTAAGGATCACTAAAGGATGAATCCTGTTTTCTATAGTCATCTCATCTCTTTCCAAAGTCACTTTCTAGTAAGATTGTAGACATTTTGGGGGTAGTGAATTTGACATTCACTAGTATAGAATCTTTTCATATCTATCTTTTGGAAAATTGACTCTCTACCAGGGAAGGTTTTAGTGAATGTCAGATTCACTGCTTTATAAATAGATCCTTCAAGCCTCTGTTCCATTGAACACTGAACCAAACAAAGGCTTGTTCGAGAATTAGAAGAAATAAGAAGAATACCAGTGATTTTTTAAAAATATTTTTATGGGCAAAAAGTATGTGGACACACCTCAAAATGATTGAATTTAGGTATTCCTAGTGAAAGATATTATTAGTCTTTTAGAAATATTAATTGGAGAAACCCAAGTGGCCCTTAAAAAAATACCCTAAGTGTTTACCAGGCCAGTGGTATGTCCACAGAACCACTCCAAAATGTAAAAAAGCCTTTCTAAAATTGGAATAGAACTAGTGAGGTTATTTTGTATTATTATTCAGTATACAGCAGGGTGCCCAAAACATTGATTGCGAAAGCCACACGAGTCCATCTGGGAGTCCTGCATTACCCCCTCCCTGCTGTTTACCAGCAGTCCTGCTGTACATCTATAAGGATGCTGGGGATGTCCTTCGTCAGACAACACCAGGAACTTTGCGTCCAAGGCTCGTGTAACAGTGGGGAGTAGGAAGAGAGGCAGAGAGGGCAGACTGAGGTGAGCAGTCCTGGGCAGCCCAGTCAGTTCTGGCTCAGTGTTAGGGATAAATTACCGAGATACCTTTGTACAGATTAGTACAGGATTAGCTTTCCTATCACTATAGTATTGAAGTGCAATGTCTGTGCAATGTTCTGCTATTTAATGTCTCATTAGCTTCAGTCACTTCTGTGTCATACTCAAGATATATATATATCAAATATATATATATATATAAATATATGTTTAGCATTTTTATTGTTGGTAGATCATTTTGACTTAGTAGTAAAATAGTCATTTTAAAAGAAGCTTGCAAGCCAAAAAAGTGTTGGCACCCCTGGTATACAGTTTTGGTTTAAAGAGAAATTGTCATTTTGATGATTTTGGTTAGCCCACTCAAAAACTAAACAGTTACTTAGCCGTAATCCTCTTCCACTTTTCCACTGCAGCATTCTTTCTCATCTAAGCATTGGTTTCAAAACTTAGACAAGGGATGACATGATGGCATTCCTCCACAAAATAAAAGGCCTTCTAACAATCTGCCTATTAAGCGCTGTCACATAAAGGAGGTCCTTTTCTTCACCATACACAGAAGCTCTGCTTAATTAGCAAGGATTCTGGCAGTGCTGGAAGGCAGCAAAATAGTGACTGGGTAAATATACAGTAGCAAAGTTATAATGTCTCTTTGAATCTAATACGGAATACTCAATGAGGCCGATTTAATAAAGGAATTTAGGCTCTTCACTTATCAAGGTGTATTATCACCTTGCAAGGGATTATTCACTTAGCTTAGTAAATACGGTGAAAATTCACCTTGCAATAAATACCCAATCACGTGCAAGGAAATCTGAAAAAAAAACAAGATTTTTCCTTACACATGATTGCTTGGTTGAAGTCAAAATTTTATTTACTAAACTAAATATATATTGTCTCTTGTAATGGGTGTGTAATCAACCCCATTATCGACATAAAAGGGTATCGATTATTCCAGTGTTTACTCAGACTTTTACCATGGGGGAACGCCTTGCAATAACTTTCAGGCCTACAGGGAACCCCTGCTATAATTACTATATCTACAGCTCACAGTACATTATATTAGTGTGGTGGTCAGTAGGAAAAATAGCTCTTACATTGCTGGCCAGTTTCAAAGAATGTCACCCCTACAGATAGCATACAGGATGATTGATATAATTAAATCTGATCTGATGGTCACAAATTGCTCATTGCTTAAGTAACAATTAGCAACCTCTGTATGAACTAGGCCAATACTGGGACATAATTGTAAATGTTCATTGGCAGAAGAGTAAAGAGGTGTTGGGGTGGCTTTTTAGTCACTTGTTCAACAACATTTTGATTATGCAATCAGTATACTCTGAACTTGTCACACAGTAAATGACAGAGTATGACATGTGACATCTATAAACCTCTTTTGTTTTTTTCATTTCATACCATGAGCTAATGTAATTCATATGACAATGCTGCAATTTAGCCCAAGCCCAACACTAACTACCCCTATATTTTTTTATGATTTGAAAACTTAAAAATTATAGAACTCTTAAAAATGTTCTTGCTCCTAATGATCTTTATGATTTTAGAAATTGTTTGTGAATTTCTCACAAACCATTCATGAACTTCTACTTTCCCTAATAAAAAAAGGTAAATAAGAACCAGGTTAAAGAGAACAACCCTGCCGTGCATGCATGTTAGCCAATCTCTGGTGTATGAAAGAATGCCAACGGATGTTACTGTCATGTTGAATATGTAACTCCACTACTGTGGTAAGGGCTATCATAAAACTCCATACACATAAAGATACCAGAAAAAACACTGAACAGGCAAATGATAGTCCATAAAGATGGCAATGAAAAATTGTTGCTGCTCATAACTGTAGCAAGGTCAAAAGTTCGACCTTTGGTGTTTTATGGTGTTGTTTTCCCAGGGTTTGACCAATTCACGATGGAAAGCATCATGTGATGGGGTGTTAGCAACCATTGTAACGCTAATTATAGGATTATAGATGTGACATGAATAATGAAAATGGGGCCTATCAGTTTGATCTTTGTTATATCGCTAACAATTTCAACCAAGAAACTCTTTGAAGAAGACCTGAGTCCAAAAAAATCAAACAGAAGACAAAGGACTTATTAGTAATATAAGGACCTATAAATATTTTATGTTGGCTTCTTTCAGCTGATTTCTTTTCCATTAAGGCCTTACTATGCCTGTTCCTGCATTCTGGATGTAAGTAGAAAACTGCCAGACAAGACTTGTATAGCCCATCCAAGGTCTTTGTTAAACGTCTGATATGATAGGAACCAACAGGTTTTGGGGGATCAGAGGTTCCCCTCCATCAATGCCTGGTGAGCGCAAAAAAGTGTAAATTTAGCTGTTGAAAATTGCTAAGCTTTTATGAGAGCGAATTAATGTATATCAGAGCAAGAAGGGTTTGATCTGTATACCGCTTTGTTCATAACCATGTCCCCTTGCAGAGAAGGCAAATTCACATTTAGAATAATTGTTGGAGTTAATATTCATTTTGGAAGAACAATTTAAAGTAAAATAGACACTGTTACAATGACCACTTAGGGCGGAAAAAAACCTGAAAATCATGAATGTCAGAAAGAGCGTAGGATTGTCTTGATTTTTTTCTTCTTCACTTTCTATCCATGTGACAACAGGACAATAATAGGATTGCAAGAAAAAGGAACCACAGACAGCAATGGAAAACCTAAAGATGTAACATTTTCCTATTGCTTTAGTACTGAAAAGTTTTTTGAGGCCATACATTGTTTTTCCGGGGATGAGGTTTGCAATAGTACCTATCCCCATAATACCCTACCACTAGGACAGAACGTTAAGGGTTGTCCTAGTGCGGCAGGAATAAAAATCAGACTGAGTTTTGATCTACACACTATCTAAAAAAAGGGATTTGTCTGGAGCTGGGCTTTAGGTTGAACTTTTTAAAAAAAAAATCATAGTTAGTGGTTTGAGTATCACAAAATGCCTTGTACAGTTTGATATACTTTAAGGCTGAACCACAATACTTAAGAGAGTTCCTTGGATGTCCTTCTTAGGCACAGTCACCCCTGTTTCACCTAATATTGTGAATTGTCTTTTTTCGTAGACTGTTCAGTTGATCTCAAAGCATTTATGCCTGGCTAAAAAAAAGTCACACACTCCAATATATATTTGGACCGCATATAGATTTGTTTATAGCAAACATTCTCCTTGGTATTGTTTCAATTCATTTATGCAATGTCCCAGCATTTATTTTTAGAGTCTGGAGATGGTAATTTTAAGCTAAGATCTTGTATAGATAATGGGGGAGTCGGACCGCTGTTTACAGTTTTCTCCAGCACATTCCATAGATAGGCTAAGGTCTGGACTCAATGTTGGCCAATCCATGTGTGAAAATGATGTTTTATGCTCCCTGAACCACTATTTTACAAATTGAGTTCAAAGAATCTCTAGGACTCTTGAAGTTAGAATGCATATATTGATTTATTCTTGATTAATGTTTTTTCATTCATATGGTCTTGAGACTAAAGGGCTTGTACTTATCATTTGTGATTGTACTTGACAATTGTATGAAGATGTTGTATAATGACCCCCACCATGGCAGATCGCTACATGACATGCCACTATTGGGGAGGACATAGAGGGCTCTTCCTTCAGTTTCTAAGAAGCTGGTTTGTGTAAGACGCGCTCATTCCTACATGTCACCCAAAATGATCACTATTATTTTGAGTGACAATTATTAAGCATTTGTGTGAGGCTTTAGACAGTTTGTTTTCTAAGACAGTGGGTTCTTCTGATAATTAACTAATACATCAGGAAATCTGTAGCACCTATGTGAATAAACCTATGTACTTTATTTGTACATTGCATTGTCTTCAAAATAGGAGTAAACTTCTTTTCTGTTCCCTGGCCTCTCCATTAGACAGAAAAAGATGCAGACTTGGTAACGAAGGTACTGGGCTCCTTGGAGACCCACTGACATGAAGACATTTGCATTAGTTCCTCTGCATCAACATTATTGCCACAAATGAACATCTTTGCTGATACAGAATCCTTTAATCTAGCAGTGCTTGTAAAGACTGAGCTGCTCCCATTCTTTATATAAATGATACCGCAAGTATCTGCCAAATCACCTTTTACTGGGATTGACTCCATGCATGACATCCCCAGGGCAAACTCCTGCATTGTATATATTTGGTTATGTGTAAGACAGGACAAGGCTGTCACTACTCCAGGCTCTGCGCTGGGATCCGCTCAGCAAAAATCCCTACTTGCTGCAATCAACTCCAGGGAGATTCCTGAGACTTTTTTAAAATTTGTTTCCTCTTTACTAAATAGTTTCATGGGTTACATAGCACTTGATGATAATTGTAGAACTATGAAAGACCTTTTTCTAGATTGTGACATTTTCCCAATACAGGTAGTCCCTGGGTTGCATACAAGATAAGGAATGTAGGTTTTTTCTTAAGTTGAATTTGAATGTAAGTTGGAACATGTACATTATTTTAATAAATGCAACTTGGACAGATGGTTTTCTTAACATATTTTTAGGCAGTGTGGTGTCCGTTACTGAATAAAATTCTCACTGTGAGTTAATCACAAACAATGCAAA
>NC_092866.1:17951391-18029318 GCF_032062135.1 Pyxicephalus adspersus | reverse complement strand
TATTATACTGTAAAATAAATGTTCATGAAATACGATGTACTGCTTTTACACATATAAATCCAATGCATTTCATTCAATATAGTTATTTTGTATTGAATGAAATACAAATGGATTTTGAATTTCCTGCCTGGCCCCACCGGCAACGTACACACCCACCGTCGTCACCGGGAACTCCCCCGGTGACTCATCGTGTGCAGAAGAAGCCAGAGGAAGAAGGAAGAAGATGGTGATCACGGCCATGGACAATGCGGGACACCGGCGGATGAGGTAAGGCTGTATTTACTATTACTTCCCATAGGTTTACCTACCCCGAGTGTTACTCTGGGTTACCGCTTTCCGCAACTTTTTTCTACCCCGAATCACACTCGGGGTTACTGCTAGGGAAGTTAACCTCAGCTATGTTTAGCAAAAGATTTCTTCTGCAAGTCATGCAAACTGCCCCCACCCCATCAAGCTTCCTCCTGCACACAAGCGAACAGGAGTCGACCGTATGTCAGATGTCCTTAACTCCGGGACTACCTGTAGTTTCATTTTTACAGACTTAGCATTCAAAATCCAAGACTTGATATTCAAGAGTTCCAATAGTCTGGAAGACAGTTTACCTGCACTGTGTCGTTTTTAGGGAATACTGAGGCTGTTATGGACATGGTTTCCTGTTGAATCTGAAAATGTCTATTAAATGTCAGGTAGATATGAAAATACACTCTTTAATTTGGTTATGGGACAATGCCATCAAATTTATTTTTACATGCAACAATTGTTACCACCAAATTCTATCTTGATACCAAGCATGTTATTTTTTGCACGGAAGCATTTTATCCTTCTTAAAATTCCTGATGCTTAGCTGTCAGTCTGATTCTCTGACTGTAATGGACCAGGAGTCAGCTCTTGCAGATTGTGCTCCTGCAGGGAGTGCTGACTTCACTTGCCCCGTGCATGATCTGGTTGTGTGGTTAAAAAGGAACTTAAGGCATAAATAACTGAGCAATTGCTTTCATTGCTTTCTTCAAAAATAATGTAGACAATTGACATTTTTTTTACATTGAAAAGTCGAGGGGTATAGTCTCCCTTTAATTGGACACAAAATCAAAAAGTGAAACTTTATTGAAGATTTAGAAATTATAATTGTGCCTAAAAAATAACTGGATAATGTAACATTGGCTCTAAATACCTCCTGAGTAACAGTGCACTTTCTGATATGTGCCTAGACACTGCTGTTCTGCAGCCTTATAGTTGTATACCTGTATTATTAGGGTCCTAAAACCCTGCAATCGCCCCAGTCTCTTACTGTTCTCCTTGCTGGAGGGAAAGCTGTACTTGAAATCTTGTCATACAAGAATTGACCTGCTTCTGCTTTATTTTTTCTCTGAATCTGTGCTGCCAAAACCCCATCTCCAGCTCTTTTATCATTAGCCCAGCAGTGGTCAGGAGAACAGCTATGACATGGGTGCTCCAAAGCCCCTGCAGAAATGAGCATCATAGGTTGGTAAAGGGAAACTACAGGCAATCAGGATGATTACTATTTTGTCCTTTGCTTGTCTTTTTTCAGGCATGTCATTCACCGTTTAAGTCCACTTTAAGCAGAAGAAACAGAGTGGTGCACATTATTTAATTTTTTTGCTTTTCACAAACTTAATATTTTAAATTTATACTTAAATAATATCTTAAAATTATACTTAAATATATAGCATATATACAGCCTAAATTTTAAAAAAACATGGATTTGAATTTAACAAAGCTATTTAAATTATTCTTTAAAATATATGTCTCAGGTTTGTGCTTTTTTTCTTTCCTTTTTAAGACTTTTTTTTTACAAGGTGCAAAGCCACAGAAAGGCAAGCTGGTCTTGGACATCGTTGTGTGACACTTCAAGATGGTAGTTCCTGGCTTTACCCCTAGTAATAGCTGGCTAACTAACAATTGGCAAAATAAATTATTACATTGTCAATGAGGTTCATCCATAAAGAAGATGAGGTCAGAGGTCATTATCCAACACACAAGGTCACTTAAAAGTTAAATAAATTTACACAGCAATCTACATGCCCATGAATTTTTGCAGAAAAAAAGGGAGGCTCATGCATTGATATAATATGTCCTATGCCACATCAGTTAATTTATCTAAACTGTGCAAAATGTTTGACATATGGATTGTTGCAGCATAGAGCATATACAATAAAGCGTGCACTAACAATTCTATTTTATTTATTCCGTCAATGTTCTTTTACTGTAATTTGCATTAATGTAGGTTTCAGATCTAGCAGGCCTAGGAGAGTAGGAAACCAATAAGTACATACTTTCTTCATGGAGTAACCAGAAGCAAAAGCCTACCCATGACACCCTCTATTCATTGAATGGTGAGGGTGGGATAAAAACTGGGAGCACACTTTGGACTACCCAAGAGAATTACAGGTATTAAAAGTACAGGCAGTCCCAGTTATGGACATCCGTCTTACAGAGGATTCCTAGATAGGAACGGGTCTTCCCTGCTCACTCGTGTGCAGGACGGTGGCTTGATCGGGGGAAGGGGGGCGGTTTGCATGACTTGCAGAAGAAATCTTTTGCTAAACACAACCGAGTTTGTGGGTGATTTTTAAAGCTGATCTTATCTGTAACATCTTGTAAGTATTTAATGACCAAGACAAAAACTCTGCAGCTGTGTCTTTTTGCATATCAAAGCACAGATTGCTCTAGAAGTTAATGAATGTCTAGGCTCCATAAAGTTTTTTTTTTGCTTTTTTTCTGATTTACTCACAGTGAGGATTTTATACAGTAACTGACACCTCACTGCCTAATAATATGTTGAGACAAACATCTGTCCTAATTGCATTTAATAAAATAATGTACCTATTCCGATTTACATACAAACCTACAGTCCCTATCTCGTATGAAACCTAGGGACTACCTGTAAAACTGTGGAAGCTTGGAAAATGTTTTGATTTTATTAGTGGCCTAGTTGGCCCTTTTCCACCTTCGCAGTCCTAGTACTCTGTGGCCTAGCCTGAAATTTGGCTCTGATTCCATGTATGTACTAGGTGGCATTTATTTTGTCTATGCTTGTGACAAAAACAACATTGTTTACCAGGAATGGGTACCTTTGCAAAACAAACTACATATGGTCAACAAGCATTCATTCTGACATCAAAACATCTGTCTCCAATATGTCCAGGTGAAAGGATAGCAGAATATGTGGCAGACACACGTTCCATAGTGTGAATGTACCACTGCTCCTCTGCATTATTAGCATGGAAGAAAATTGTGCTTGTCCTTAATTTGCTTGAAAGGACTGTGAGACTTTTAATTGGCCTATAACAATTTAGCTAAAGTAAGTTAGATTTTAATCAACACACTCATGAAATTGCAGTATTTTTAGCAATAAATTGCTAGTTAATAAACTTACTTGGGCTTACTTTGTAAATGCCAACTAAAGACTTAAGTGTTACTTGCAAATTTAATTACTCATTTATTGCTCATGTAATTTTGAATTAATTACATGCCGAATAGATTTATATTCTATGTACTTAATAAAACTCTTTAAGTGCTCGTTTAGCAATCAATTGGTATTTAGGATGTTCTGCATTTACTGAAGAAAATGGCTTTCTTGGGTTGTGGATTTTCATGCCATCTGTAGGATCTGGTTGAGCAGTCTGTTTTGTGTCACAGCTATGCCCTCGACTTTCCAGGTGAACTTCACATTTTACAAATTTTACCCTAGTGATTATATTTGCAATGTTAATAGGTCCTATTTTAATATTTGATGTGAGATTTACCTCCTGCAATCCTAAATGCCTTTCTTAATCCCTTTGTTTATATGGAGAAATTCTTCATACAAAAGCCTGGCCAACACCTGTTGTTCTTTTACATGGTGAAAGAATAAAGAACATTCAGGGTTACTTCTCGGGTGCTCCAACCAATATTTAATTTGAATTCTGTTGTTCTGGAGGGTTTAGATGACATTGAAGCTTTCTTTGGAGTTTTGAAGGTTTCAGAGATAGACCAATATGAGTTCTGTTGTGGTCATGTGCATCACACTGGGTTCATTATATTTGGGCAATCAAAAGAGCAAAATGTGCAGACAAACAGTTAGGTGGGTTTTAACTGAAAACATAAAGGTTCAAAACTTATAGCCCAACTGAACATTCAGTTCAGGTCAGCCTAATTTTTACAGTCAAATTAAAACAAAAGATTTTTTGTTTGTTCCCCACTTAGCCACAGTTAACTTTGAATTGCCCCTTCTACAATACTTTATTTAATACAATGCCCTATTTAATGCATTGTATTAGGCAAACAACTTACTACAACAACTGGCTGCTTCTAAATGGTTGGTTGTTCCCTAAATATCAGCCCACTAGGTAGCCTTGGTTGTGACCACAATATATTTCTGCATTTCCACAGTCCAATTTTAATTCTAAAACAAGGATTCCGAATGGCTCCTAATGGCAACAAGAAATGGCACTATCATACATCATCCCCTGTATAAGAAGTTGGGTAATATTTTGTAATTTGTCAAATTTAGCATTCAATATATATATGTGAAAGCCATATACTAAGAAGTGATAAATAAACTTTCTATTACTTATACACATGACTGGAAGGTTTGTTGTGTGCTGTATACATGTAGTGTATCTGTAGGAGGAAGAGAAAAAGGGAGGGAGGAAAAGCCAGGCCTCTTTTGGATGGCTGCCCGCAGCTCACCCACATACCCCATTGAAAATACTCTATACGAGAAGACAACACCTTATCTTCCCCTGCTGGATCCCTGTCATTTACTTCTACTAAGACAGACAGAGATGTCATAACCATTGTGCATATGAAAGTCCTGGAATAAACTTTTCAAGCTTCTATCACGCTGTTCAGTTGACTTGGACATCTGGAAACACCAGCAGTACCTTCAAACTGATATCGGTCCTACTATCATATCAATTACAAGTAGCAATTCGGTATCACTAGGCTCTTAATGCAGTAAAAAGCCCCAGCAATAATACTAACTCTCCCCTTACCTCTGAGGAAGCCCGGTTTGGGCGAAACGCGTCGCGTGGGACACCTTACCGCCATCGCTATCCCAGTATGATACTAAACCATATTGCTATATTTTGCGAAACTAGTGGTTATATATGTTAGCCTAGGATTCATTTATAGAGACACAGCTCTTAATCTTTTAAAATATGTTGTTGGAACAATAAAATTTTGTGTTTTTAAATTTAACTCTGGTTGCCCTTCAAAAGCCTGGGTTTCCTTCCATTTTTCTCTTCCTCCAACAGATACACTATATGTAATCACAGGCTGGGCAAATAGGAGTCCACTCCTCTTTGATTATCCATTGTGGTCATTCTTTCGGGTGGAACAAACTAACAAACTGCTGTATACATGTTCCTACAATCTTTCCTCTGCAATTCACCCAGAGCAAAGTAGAGATGCTGCCCATAACAGCCAGTTATTTTTCTTCCTTCTAAAGGAGGCCCCGTTAAGAAAGGTGGGGATTGATGCTCTGGTATAAGAGGAATTAGGAGAGAGGGAGAGAAAATACCAGCAAGCAATTACCAAGTAACATGGAGTCTAAAGGGCCAGAAGGCCAGAGGCCCAGGGACTAGTCTAGCCAGAACTAGGGCCAGCTAGCAGGGAAGCCAGGAGTGCCTTCAATAGCTAAAGAAACCTAATAGATCCACCAAAATGCCTATAGGCCAAATTAAACCCATGAGAGGATCAAATGTGAAGACAGGAGCCTGTGAGTGCTACAGAGTTTGAGACTGTCACAAGATGGGTCATTTTACCCCAGGATAAAGGACCACTGCTATCTCTAGCCTACAGGGGTGGATTAGCTTCAGGAAAATGCCTGTTGCCTAGTCCAGAGGAGGAGAATAGAGAGTCTAATAAGCAGGGCCTCATTGTATGTGTGTGGTGGGGGACAAGGGGTGCTTCTGTATGGGGGCCCAACTAGAAGAACATTTAAACATGGGGGAGCGGGGTAACAAATATTTCTGATGGCAGCCCTGCTTATAGGCACTGGTTATATGCACCCCAGGTGTATGATTATTTTGCTCACTATATTGTGACTTGACCTGTTTCAGACATTGTGCACCCCTTCTCTCTCTCTGCACATGATATTAAATTGGATGCTTTGGGCACCACAGGCTCTTTTACTTCTTTCAGTAGCACTTTAAATGACCACAAAACAGAGCAGGGTGGGTTACCATTGATATCCACAGTGATACAATCCTGTTGAATGCGTAAAAAATGCGTAAAAAATCAGGATAAATTATTAAAATGTTGCCTCTGTATAGCAGAGCGCTTCCCTAGATAACTCCACTACATGCGAAAATGCCCTGTAGTTAAACATACATTTTCAATGAATAAAAAGATTCACATTGCCAATCCTGTTTGTAGATAATTCTCTGCTTAACTTTTAATATACATCTTTTACCAAGCAATATTTCATAGAGATGACTGTCAAATTTCACTATAGCTGATCCCCCGGTATAATATCTTTCTGCAAGGAACGGGCCTTCAAAGCAGAGAAAGAAATATCACGCTCTTGCCCTTCTTTCTACCAAGATAAATGTGGAATAGCTGGGGAATAAAGAGACAGGTCAAAGCGAAAGGAAGAGGTCGGCGGTGAAATGAAAAAGCTGCTCCGCTGGGCCTGCTCTGAAGTTCTACATAAAACAGAATTGTAGAATCTCCAGCACTGCTCAAGTGCTCTCTGATTTCCCTTGCTGTAAGGGGTCGGGGAGGGAGTTTTACAAGCAGCAGATTATGGAGTTCACAGCATTGCTAAAGATAAAACTTTTAAAATCTTGTGATGTTTGTCTAGGAAATGATATACTTTGACAGGGGTTTGTTTTAACCAACCATTAAGACTCAGAAATCTGCTATTAATACCAAAGAATGAGGTTGGAACTGCACTGTGTACTTCTTGCTACCTATATCTTTCATGTAGCGGCAAGGAAAAACAATGGAGGAACCCTGTAAAGATAAATAGTTTGGAACCCTTTTTAATATTCTCTATTGTTGCTCCATAGGTGTTCATGTCTACTTATCTTGGAGAGTCTGGACGAACTCACTACACTATACTATGTGCAGAAACCCCATGTTATGAATATGCTCATTGATATGTGTGGCCCTCTAAAGCTGTCCTTTGACTTTAGCTGACATCACTAGTACTACTGGTTTTATTTACAGTAGTTTTTCTGGGACTAATAAACTAACAAAGTTTATCTTTACTCATTTGTGTGGATAGAATGTGGAATAGTTAGAAACCCTGTCAGATTTTACTGCTATCATGGGCTCCATTAGAGAGATTCTCCCTTGTTTCATGTTTTTGAGACAACCTTTTACTGGACAAGAATTGAGGGAAAACTGTCAGACAGACAACAATGCAAAAGTTGACTGAGATTTTTGATTTCTTACATAACTTTTTTTTAACTGTTCTAATTATGTCTGTGCAACTTTTAGAGAATTTCCTTCATTGCCTGTCCTGGCACACTTTTTACCAGACAGCAAGTGAATGAATCTCTCCAACAGAGCTATGGTGGCAATAAAATATCAGTGGTTTAAACCATATCTAAATTCAAAAAACATATTTTATATTTTGTTTATATTTTCCAGTTTACATGTCCTTAGATGTGGTGGCTGCAATAATTGGTTTTTTTTTCTACTATTTATTTACCTGGTAATGCTGCAAACAACATGTTTCTGTCTCTTTACGTTTATATTTAGTTTTTATAAGGTGTCTATGTAGGGAGATATGACATGAAGGCTTTGTCAAATCCATTACATGGTTGATTAATGGGTCTAGCAGTTTATAAAAGAAAGATAATATTTGCTGTCTTTAGAGCTCACGGGAAGTGAAAAGAACACAGGATTTCTTGGAAAACCAACAGTTATTATTTATACTTGCCAAAAATGTTCTTAAAGTGGACCTATCACCAGAAAATGTATGTAACATGAAAGAGTAGACAACTCTTTATTGTAAAGTAAAAATGTATTTATTTATTGCCTAACCTTTTGAAGGCCCTCCCTTAGTTTCTGTCTTTATTGCCGCAGTCTGGCACAGGACTCAAATCATGAAAGCTCCAGAAGAATCAATGGATCTGCATAAGATAAGTGATGTTTTTTTTTTAGTTAAGTTTCACTTTAATTTGAAATTAAAAACCAATGCATTTGCTATTGCTATTGCCAGGAGTACTTTTTACTAGTACTCTCCCTTTATTTTTTGTTTTTTATAAGTAATAAATGCTGTACCTGAGGTTAAAGAAAAACCTAGCATAGTATAAAAAGTTTGGTAGTAAAATTACCCATGGGTATAGAGATCTATAAACCAGAAAAATAGGGAAAACTTGGGAAGATAGACTCGGCCATTTGGTTTCAAAAGAGGTACTTAGCATTTGGTTCAAAAACTGACCTTCTAAATGAATCACATTTGTGATTATTTAATATCTGAACATGTCTACAGAATACTTGTATTGTTTTTGGGGAGGATGGTGGATCACAGGACATTCATGATTTAGCATTCACCCCAAAACAAGTTTTTCCGGATTGTTGGCTCCATATAATTGTATTTGTAGAGCTAACAATCTCTAGTGGTGGTATGTTATCTGCTGGCTTGGGGAGCAGCTATTTTTTCTCTAATATGTGACTAAATAATCTGCTTTGTGAGATTCTCACCTGCAGGTATTAACGAGATTGGACCTACTTTATTAGCTCTCCAAGACTGGAGGGGATACACTTTCAATGAATCAATGAACCCGGGTAGTCCAGCAAACCTGGAATGGATCTAGTCCAGGATTGAATCTGGTTTACTGGATCACCCAGCTTTACTGATGAAAGTGTATCATCCCCAGCCTTCGGGAGCTTAAATAAATCAGGGCCAATGTATCAGCATGTTTACTTTAGGAAGTATCCATTAGGAGAGCATATGATAAGGTGACAACTCAGGAGCACAAATGATAGACAGGAACAAAGTATGGATGCCCTTTATTAGGAAATGCCTGCCCATGAAATTTCATGGCTGGATTAGTAGGTATTTCTTCAAAATAGGCAGCCAATTTTAATATATTGAAAATTATTTTATAATGTTAAAGCTTGTATGATATTCTAGTGTTTGGGTTGACATATACTTTACGCTCTGGCCCTTTATGGTGCCAATCTCTAACCATTATCGTTCAGCTGTCAAGTGCCAACAGTGTTGTGACCAATAGCTTTGGCATTTAATGAAATTTCTGTCCTGGAAATATTATCCTTGGGGGTCATAAAACAACATTCTGCCTGTTGGATGCATCCCATGTGTATAACAGCTTACAGTATTTAAAGCTGATCTGTAGCTAACCCCAGGTTATATTTATATTCCTAATGCCCATTTCTGTTTTGAAATATATTTATTGCCTGTAGTTTCAAAGATGTAGTATGGGAATAACTTTCACTGTTTTCACTGTTTACAGCTCTTGCTTTTATCCACATTTAGAGACCATGGCCAGGAAATGTTCTTCCGTCTCATCCCCAGTGCTTGTGTTACCACTCTGTACCCCAAAAGCGTGCCAGAAACCAATTCTTAAATACTATAAATATTAAAATTATATAAAATAAATCAAAATTTGACTGAACCAAAAGTATTTTTATGGAAAGATATACAATTTTGTACAATAGAGCTTTCCATGGCTAGACCATGGCGATTAACACGTGAATGTCACACAACACCGTCTAAAATATATATAGTGAGCGTTACAGGCCGCTAGTGCTTAACAGAGTTAGGGATAACTGCAATCACAATAATAATAATGACAAGTTTGAAATACATCATGCCTAGCACAATATTTAATGTAATCCATTTCTGTCCTTAACTTAACCAAGACTCAAACTTTCAGGCCAGCTTAACATCAGTTCTGGCTTTGTCTATCATTCCAACTTCATACAATTTGTATATTTCTTCCTGGAGAGTCAACAGCAGAGGGAGCCATCAGGGGCAATGCCCGATTTCATCTCCTTCATATAGTGTTTCCTGGTATAACTTCTGTAGTAAGGATGCCCACAAATTTTGTCCCTTATGGGTCAGTGTCTGGTGCCAGCTCTGCAAGAACGAAATCTCTTGAAAACTCACCCCTTACCCATTTATTGTGCTCCCACACCATGGCACTGCCAAACTGTCATCCTGTGTAAGCTCTATGTCAGATGGTGTTGTGCCGAGGCTTGATGATGTCATCATAATAATCATCTGATTGACCTGGCCATTGGGCCTAAGCACTGTTTTCTGTATGTGGAAGGACCAGGCATTTTCATAGGTTCAACCACAGAACAGAGTGTTGGGAGAATATGAGAAAATTGATGAGGTCAGGGCTTGAGCTTTTAAGAGACACAGCCACTTAATTATTATTAATTATAATATTAGTACATTTCATTGAATTATGCTCAATTTACCTACCGGTAACAATAAAGGAGATCCTATTGAAATTTGTATTTATTTTCATCATTGCCATAAAATGATCATATTATGCAGTGTTTTGGCAGATGTGAAATACGCTGATTTCATACTACATTTCGGGCTCCATATCACACATACAAGTGTTAAAAAATATAATTCAAATTAACAGCTCGTTATACTCCTAGGATATTATGCTAATGAATATTTTGTACATTCAACTATTTACAGGTCAGTTATTTCTCTTACAAAACAACATTTCATTGTGACTAACTGCATGTGATGTAAATTATCATCAAATGTTTCAGTTCCAATCAAGAATTTAAATAGACACTTGGGACCCATGAGAAATAATGTGTCGGCACCATTAATCATAGCGGGGTGTTGGAGTCTTGGCATGTAATAAATGTGAACTAAACTGGGGTCAGACAATGCAGCCTGGTACCCCAGAGGTCTTCTAAAGGAAAGATAAGCAAAATATACCATTCACTTCTGTAATGATTTACTATAAATTATTAAAGGTCCACTATACATAAATTACAGTGTGATGTATGGAAAAACAAGGGAATAGGATACAGGAAAGATCAGTGCAAACCTCAAGGATAAGAATTGGAGGGCTACCCATAAAACATAAGACACGGATGCACAGACTTGTAGCGCATACAGAGATTTGTGCAAAACATTATTCTCAATTTCCAAAGCTAACACACCAAGATACATTTTTTTAAGATATATTAATTTTCAATTGATTCCAATTAAACCTAAAATCTAGGATCACTTGAATAGAATGCCTCAGGGCTCACGTAGACAGACAGTGTTTTCCTGCGCTTGACAAGTATTTGGAAAGGACGTCAAACTCAGGTCAGAAAAACCCCATTGACACTTGGGCTCATGACAATGAATGTTCTTTTCAAACTCAGAATTTGCTTTTCTTATGCAAACATTCATTTGAATAGCAAATACAGCTTTTAACAAGCAAAGTATACGTTTAGCCTGCATATTACAGACTTTACTGACTTGTGTTTCAAGAAGGGTTGTGAAGTCATAGGCCGGTATTGGGCATCTGGAATTGAAGTCAACAAAGATGTACCAACTCCAACTAGTTTGTAGACCATGGCTCTTGACATTACCGTTTATTGTTAAAGCTTTGGGAATACAGCCTAGTAAGAAAAAAAATAAGGATATGTTCACACTTTCCATGAGGTTGTGCTTTGATTACAGCTTCCTTTCAAGCCAGGGAACCACTGCCTTTGGGGAGATGCTACATGTAGCTTCTCCCGGTGGCAGTCCAACAGAATAAATAGGGAAAGCAGCGAGTGGTATTAGTAACGCTCACTCATTAAATGTACAGATGCTGGTTCTAAAAAATCAGTGCTGTGGTGTGTGACCGAGCACCTTGTAAGGTGCCAGCCTTCAGGGGCCACTTGGGATTGCTTGATCCTATAGCAGATCTAAACCTGCTCTAATGGGTATGTGGATATCAGTTACACAGACAATTAATAAATATATTTGGATGCAAGCAAAATAACTAGCTGTATTTTAATGGGTATCAGCTTCTTACTGACATTGCAATCTATACAGTGGAGCTCAGAAAGGAGGAGGGTGAACCAGCACAAGGAGCAAGTCAGGAGTGCTAATTAAAAGAAATAGCTAATTTGCTCATCAGCATGCTGTTTTTCATTTACTGTTCAGCCACAAGCTATAGGGAGGAATGAGTCCTATAAGTAAAAGTGAAATTGTAGCAGAGAAAGAGAAGGTTCCTCCACCTCCCCACTAGTCAGGTTGTGTAGCTGAGTTGTGTAAATCTTAGAAATGGACAACTAGATACAAGCTAGATGTACAGTTTTCTAGATCTACTATTAAATATTTAGTACACTGGTCTCCCTGGTTTGATCTGATTTGAATGCATTGTCTAGGTTTGACCTTAGATTACATAGTTTTGGTACATTTAAAGGAGATTGTAGAGAGACTGTATGATGAGATTCCAAAGGGCAGGTGCAGACCCCTTTCATTGTACTGCTGGGAGAAAATGTAGCATCTCCCCTAACGCAGCGGCTCACTGGCATTAGGAAGTCATACCCCCCCACAACCTCATTGACTGTGTGACCATAACCTAAGAGTATGACCAACTTTGATTGGCTATAGTCTGATTTTAGTAACTGATTTTCTAATCTACTTTTATATTTTCCAGGTAACTTTATTTGTTCCCTATCTTTACCGAATTCCATGCAGATTAAAAAAACAAAAACAAATAATGCAGTTATGCTTTTATAAAAATAGTGAATGTTAAATTCAGGAATATTTTCTGAAGGAGAGTCTTCACTACATTTAATAACACATAGACATGAATTATTCTCCACCAGAGAATATGTGATGAATATTACTGAGTCACTGCTTTATAAAAAGATCCCTAAAGTATTAGATGTAGAGTATTAGATGAAGTATTGGTATTAGAATGCCACTATTCTAAAAACCTCAATTTTACTTACAGTGTGCACCTAAAATTCATTACACCTTTGGCTGTCAAGTGCCCATCCCCTCCAAAACTTAAACACATTCCATGTTGCGGCAATCTAAATGCTGGTGACAGCTATACTATACCAATGACACAGGGATTGTTGTACAAAGAGTATTCTGCAAAATCCTAAATTTCAAGTCCATTGGGGGATAATAGGCTGAATAATCCTTCACATATTAAAGGACAGATCAGATGGAATTTGAAGAGGACCTGTGAGCTGGGGGTTCACACCCTGTCAAGGTGTTTAAAAGCTATAGAGATTTACACAAGCTGTAGTGTGTATGTTATCATTTTTGCTCCCCTATGCCCCCCACTCAAGCCTGTACCCCTGACAGTTTTGCCACTACCTACGATAAATATAATACTAATGATGATGATTGCCTTACAACACAAAAGCTATGCACACACTTTACATTACTTTTCTTGGAAATCATTTTTCTTGATTGTTTCAAGTGGCAGTAGAGCAAATGAGGACTGTACAGTTTTACAGAAAGGTGGTGGTGATGGGGGGTGAACAGCAGACACCTTACATCCTTTTCGTTAGGATATGACAGCGGTTGTCCCTGCTCAGTCATTAGGTAGTCTCCAGCATTGGACCAATAAATCACGTCAGGATACCGCTATACACATGCTATATTTTCCAGCTCAACACTATAGTCCCTGCTTGACACAGTCCTGGCTTGCAGTAGGTTCTACATAACCTGCAATTACAATGACACTAAACTCCCCAGTCCCTACAGCAGGAGAAATCAGTCATTTTTGGCCACATACTCATCCTCCCAACAACTATCTCAACAGTTGACTTTTGAATGAATATCAACATTTTCTGGTCCTTATAAATCCAAATCAAATAACCAATTTTCCAGCCAAATTTGACTTTAATCTGACTCCAGCAACATTGGCGATACACACAGCATTTGTACACCAAGGGTTAACATAAAGTCGTATTAAATATATACCGTAAAGTTAATATTTCATAGTGAGCCTTTTGGTAACTTTACAAGTCTACATTGTCATCTCCAAATCATTTCCCAATATATAGCTATTGTATATTTTTTTCCCTCCACCTACTAATATTAAAAACAGTCCTTGGATTCAGCCAAGTGGCTTTGCCTAAGCTAGCATTATATTATAAGTTTGCTGCAGCCAGGTGGAAGCATTTCTTCCTACCAGTTACGATTCTTCAATATTATAACTCAAATCGAAACGTGTGAGTCTGCAGCAGAGGTAAGAGTAGACATTTGTGGTTACTGCAATGGTATCAGGATTTATATGTTTGTGTCAGCTCTGATTAGTGTAAGGCTGTGAACACATTCAAGTATTGATACTGGAAATGATCTTTCAGGATCATTTCAAGCTACAAAAGAGTGACAGATGAACAAACGGGTGCTGTTCGGTTCTATAGAGAGAGGAGGGAGAGAACGAGCAAGTGGCACCCCACTGTGCTCTTCTCCATTCAATTGTATTGTGGTCATTCATCGTTGGTTCATGGTAGATCTGTCCTGACGGATCCATGGACGACATTGGGCCACCTCTGTACACATGTCTGATTCTTGTCCCAGTTGAACCTGACCATTTGTATCGAGTGAGAACCATCTGAAGTGTGTACATAGCCTTGGAGTCCAAGAAATAGATCCTAACCCTGGATAACACCTAAACAAAGGTGGCTCTCTTGTTCTGGAAAAGAAAAAAAAATCAGATGAAGGCATTGTCATTGGGAGTACTATGATCTCTATAAAAGGTAGTAAATACCTGTAAATGCTTTCTACTTTTCACCTATGCAATAACACAGGAGGTCACATATATGAGTGATGCCTCAGATTACATAATTGTTTTTGTAAAAACTAACAATTTGGATTGCGTTCAGGACATTCTCCTGATTAAACATCTGTGCAGTCCAAATGGCTTTAACAGGTACACCTTAATCTAAGCAAAAGTTCATCATCAGGTGAAGCAACCCTATGCTGCGAGCCTAGACTGAGCGTGGCTGTATGAGTATCATTAATCAAAATTATTCAAGCTTGATACATATTTTCTTCATCTTTATTTATTATATTCAGTGCAAAAAGTAAATACTGTATACAGGTAGTCCTCGAGTTAAGGACATGCGACATAGGGATGACTTTGTCTAGATACGAAAAGGGTTTCCCTGCTCGCTCTTGTGCAGCACAGAGGCTTGATGGGGGCAGTTTGCATTAACTTGCAGAAGAAATCTTTTGGTTGTAATTCTTTAATGACCATGACAAACTCTGCAATCATTTCTTTTTGCATATCAAAGCACAGCTTGCTCCAGAAGTTAATAAATGTCTAGGCTCCATAAAGATTTTTTTTTGCATTGTTTGTGATTAACACAGTGAAGATTCTATACAGGAACTGACACCACACTGCTTAATATTATGTTGAGAAAAACATTGGTCCTAATTGCATTTAATAAAATAATGTACCTGTTACGACTTACATACAATTCGACTTATCCACAAACCTACAATCCCTATCTCGTATGTAACCCGGGGACTACCTGTATATTAATACAGATTCAAATGTATACCCTATTTTCAGCTAGCACGTGGAACTTTAGCACCATTTTCACTTTTTTATCAGTTTCTCCTTTCTTTTTGTTGCAAAAAAGCATGTTGTTAATGAAGCTCAGTAGATCATGCCTATATTTACACACAGGTAAATGAGCCAAAGCTGTGACTCCTTACTCCTTTTTTTTTTTACATAATACAAATATCTCCGGCACTCAGCCTTACAAAGAGACTGTCTAAACCTGGTTATCTTATATATTGGTGTCATTTCAGTCAATTATTTGTACATATATGGAAGTGGCATAATGTACTGAACTCTCTGTCATGCAGCACTACTTAGTCCATAAACTGGAATAAAACAACTGAAGAGAGATGTTTGCCTGGAATCTATTTGTGGGCAACCCCCCCCCCATTTAATTTTTTAACAGAGGTGTCCAAAAATGACTCCCAAAAAAAAAATTCTCATTGATACTGATTGCTATTAGACAATTTTTATATACATTTGCTCCGGTGTTGACTACACATTATCACTTTAAACTGGCCTATTGTCAGTGCCGTGGCTTGTAGATACTTTTCAGTGAATGTAAGTGAGAAATATTGCGAGACAGTTGTCACAATGCTACATAAAAAACATCAACAAATAATAGAAGAGAAAAGAAAAAAACTGGATGGTCATGTGACCATGAGTAAAAATGGCCACTTTAGGTCCACTTTAATAGGATCAGATGGCAGCAAGACCCTTTCACCCCTGCTATACACCTATTTTGTGAACCATAAAATTAGAAAATATAAAAATAAGAATAATCTGAAAATAATTGGCTAAATAGACAATAACTATTTTGCACAACTATGTTTCTTTGATACCTGATTTTAAAGCTACACTTCACTGTGACAAGTCCTCTTTTGGATACCTCAAGTGTATTTAGCACTTCAAGGGTAATTATGGTTATGATAAATTGTTAACAGCAATTATGATTTCTGATCATGTGTTTATTAATTTGAATATTTTCTAATTTACAGTGATCACAATTTTAACATTTTAGGCAGAACAATGGAAAAGTTATTTTTTCCCCTGTCTATATCACACCACATCCCTTATAAATTTTGCAACAAGTGAAGCAGGGAATTTGCCCCCCTCTTTATGAAAAATGTGACTTTTTGTGTGTGTGTGTAAATATTATCACAAAAACAATACTTGTTTTTTTTTTTTAAACTTTTCATTTTATGAAACCTTTTAAAGTCATACAAAACAACACAATTGTTTTACAATTATTTAAGGACAGTTTAATGGATGAGGTTATATTTGTGTAAAACAATTGTACTCTAGAAAGAGAAAATGTTTTTTTGAAGTGTTTTGTAAGTTTTTATATACGTTTTTGTATTGAGAATAAAAATGAGGGATGAAAAGTTTTTTTTAAAAAAAAACAAGTATTATTTTTGTGATAATATTCACACACACCCAAAAAGTCCCATTTTTAATAAAGAGGGGTAAAAAAATCCCTGCTTCACTTGTTGCATAATTCACAGTGCAGTGATGAATATTTTCCTTTCCATGAAAAAGCAGGATCTACCTGCGAAACGTGTCAGGTTATTTGTATTGGTCCTATAAGTGTTACCATTTTGGGTAATACCTTAAAATGCAAAATGTATTTGATGAGAATGTTTTATACTTTTTCATTTGAAGTTGTAATTATAATATCTACCTAAATATGTTTCTTTTAATATCAACTTTTTAAAATAATAAATGAGCAATATATAGAGGCTAGGTAAATACATTTTTTTTTAATTTTGGGTGTACTTAAAGCGGGCAACTGGTGGAAAGACGGTCTTGGATATAAAAGAACACCAAACGAGGGAAAGTTTGGCAGTAGGCACAGTCCTCTACCCTTTTCCTTTAAAAAGAACAAAATATCTTTTATTATATGAAAGTATTTTCTAACCTTGGAATTTTTTTTTAATAACAAAATTTGTCAGCCAATGAGCCTTTCTAATTTCTGATTTTACTCATATCTGTTAATACAGTTTTACTCAATAAAACGCGTCCGGCACTGTTGGAAGTGATGCTCGTCCCGGTCACATCACTTGCAAATATTTGCTACAGGTGAGTGACAGCAAAAAGCTGCGCCTGATGCATTTGTAAAGGAAACCCTTGAGGATAAATTATTCCCCAACATACAGTAATACATGGTCTATAAAGCCTTGCGATAGCCATGGATTAAAGCATAAATATAAACCTGTCAGAATGAAAATATTCTTGGATTTTATTACACACCTGCTTAGACATTTTCTGTGTGCCTCTCTCCTCTGCCACTTACTTATTAAGCGATTTGCTTCTCAAGTGACTGAGCTGTATTTGGACAGCATGTAAGGTCAAAGAGTCCCAGCGCTAATCAATGTGGAGCCTTGTACCTTAAGGATTAAGCTGGATCTCACACTGCATACACTTATCTGTGTTTTCATTACAAACTACCCTTGTAGTAACTCCATGCAGCCTGAGAGAGGCTCTTTAGGACTTCTGAAGGCAGCCAAGCACTTCGCATCTTTCAGCCCAGAGCAGAAAAACAACAGTCTGTCACACAGATATTTAATTTGAAAGTGAGTGTTAGCAATTACAGCTTAGGTGTGAAGCTGTGCTAGAAGCTTTCCAAATGTCTGTTGTATATTACTTTATAGGCAGGCAAGGAAATGTTATCAAGCTTGGCTTCTGGCCCTACTGCAGGAATGGGGGTAGTGACTGTCCCCTTCAAGCTGCCCAAAGTAGCACCAGCATAGACAAACATGGACCAGCAGCCATTGACATCACTAATAAATTAGTACAGGGTGTCCAAAATTTCCTTGAACATGATTTACTAGCTGTCCAGTTGAACATAATGTAACAAAGTGTCTGTTGCTTCCCCGAAGCACACATTGTGCAGTTATGTGTGGCTTGCCAATAAATCTGTTAATATTAGTTCCAATTACAAAATTCAGGGGACAGCGGGTCTCTTGGACCTTTTGCGAAAAAAGGACACACACGTTTCATGCCTGCCAATTATATTGAACATGAATAATATGCAAAAGAAATTTGGTTAATCCCAGAAGAGATTTTAATGTGATTTTAAATATGACTTATCACATGTATTGGTGTTTGGAAATAATTAATGCAATCAGGACCTCAATGTTGATAGAAAGAGCACAGCAAGTGATGATTTGCTGCCCTATAGAGAAATGTTAATTGTGCCTGACCTGATCTATTTCCTTCATAAAAATGGCAGTGCACTTCCTGTGCCTAGGCACACCTGTACGAGATCACCTAAGGGACTTTGACACTTTCACAGTGAAATTTAGGTTTAATTCACAAAAACGTCACCCTGTCTTCTTAACCCTTGCTATCTCCAGTAGCAAGGAATTGTCCATGATCTCATTCAGTTCAGAGGTAAGTGTTTGCCCCTAGAGCAAGCTAGGGGTAGGTAAACCCTTGCATGCTGGAAGTAGCAAGGGTTAAAGGGGTGGGTAAGTTGCCTGCTAGCTGTTTCATGGGAATTTTGCACCCATCAGGGTGTAGTGTTAAGGCTGCAAAGCTCTAAGGCGTTCCTTTGGCTTATGTGATCTACTTTTCCTAATTCACAAAGCTCAGTGGAGAGATGGGGACTTCCTGGTTGGAGGAGAACCTGTCAAGGGACATTATTAACCTCTCCATTTTTTTCCAAAATAATCTGATGTCAATCATTTGTCCTGCAAAATCGTATTTATAAAGCACATCCACATGCCTTCTAAATGTGCAATATTTTTCGCAATAGTATGACCATGGTGCAGCGATATTGCTGCTTTTTTTTGCTGCTTTTTAATATTCACATACTATTCTGTTCCTGAGGACCTGCTGTGCAAGGATCTCCCTGCAGTTTCTTCATTTGATCTGAGCATTCTCTATCAACTCTTATCATTGCATAAGCCCTAACATGAGGAAGCAAAGCCCTGCTGATCCTTTAGGAAGGCCTCCCCATGCTTCCAAGAGACACAGGAAATGTGTCGGGAATGTGTAGGGAGACCACAGACAATGCTGACGATTAGTTCTTTGCCTTCTTAGGGTAAAGCTTCTTCAGTTCAGGTCTTCTGTAGATAGCAGATTTGTATAGGGTTCTATCCATTAGGCCAGATAAAGTGAACACTAGAGAGAAAGGAAGTTTAAAAAAAGAAACAACTGGTATCTATTTGTTTAAGATTCTGGTGAATAAATTAGTGCCCTTTGCCTGCATGTTGCAGACACATGCAACATAGAACTGGTTCCACTGATAATTATTATTATTATTAATAAACAGGATTTATATACCACCAACATATTACGCAGTAATACAGACAGTGACGCAGGGGGAGAAGAGGACCCTGCCCTGAAGAGCTTTCAATCTAATGCAGGTCAGACTGCAGTGCCCCCTTGTTCTGAGAACTCTGTCCCTATATATGCAGATGGATGATTTTTATGGAATGGTCCCTGAATTCATAGTAACGCCCATCAAAATAACACTAAAAACAATATATTTAAAAAGGAAATAGAAAAATACAACTAATCCTTTTTTGAGAGCTTCCATTGACCTCTCCTTCTGAAAATGCTAGTTCCCTGACTGCCATGGCTTCCATATTTTCTAAGTCACTAACCCAAAACAAGCTGAGATCAAGAGTTATGATTTTACTTTCTAAACACTTGTTCCTGGTCCATGAAAGATTAGAATTTTAGACAACTCCTAGCATATTCAGATGGAAGTCAGACAGTGTCCAGCCTGCATACCTCAGTACAGAAAGTAGTACATGGAGATATGAAGATTTTTGACTTCTTATTTTGGGTTCTGGGGTCCTTGAGGTCCCTAAAAGAGGAAGTTAAAATATTTACACACACTACACATTGCATAAGTAACATTTCAGTTAGACTTTAGTTACTTATGACACGTCTCATTTATATCGGCTTGCTTTGGTAATAAAATACATTATCATATTAGGATGTTAAAGCAGAAAAGATATTTATTAAGCAGTCACATGGCATTAATATATGCTCCTTTGTACTCTGCGCCCAGATGATTTTGACTCCATTCTTGCTGATGAGGAAGGAAAATAAGCCGATTCTGCATCCATTTTCTCTTTACTGCATCTGGATATTGAAACAGATAAACGGGATACCAATTTGTACCAATCCAGGGGGAGATCTCTTGGGTCAATACCTGTCCGTTAATCCATTTATCATTGCTCACACTCTGTGTGTGCACTTTGGACATGACTGCACTGTGCAGAACTACACCTGGGCCCCTATAAAGGTGTTGGACATCTGAAATAATTTTATATATTTTCTAAATAATCCATCTCGGCTAAAAGTTACATAGATTATTATTTTATTTTTGTTTTTAACTACAAAAAAGCAAACACAACTAATTATACAAAAATAAACTCTTTTTGGACTATGGAAAGGTTTGCATTTTGTTTTGTGCATAGCCATTATGTAGCTCTGTTGTCATAACAGAGCAAACTGAACCAGGAAAATACAATTCTGCAATAGGAGTTAAGCCTACAACCGTGTAGTATTGGTCATACACTGGTCAATATTTTCAATAGATTAGACAATAGATTCAATAAAAACATGGAAGCTAACAAAAATCTTTTAAAAATTAGGCTACTCTCAATCACATTATTTGATTGACAAACATTGATTGGGAGTTCCTTTTTTGAGTCGGATCCCAGGGGTGGGGGAATGATGGAGCATTGTGGGCAATTAATATTTTTTGATTTTCTGTACTGTAAATTGATTGCAGTGTGAAGTTCTTTCTAAAGCTAGCAGTGAATAGAAAATGCCCCAGATAATTACTATAACAATTGGAAGAGCTGCTGGTTGCCATAAGGCGCTCTCCACTGTATTTAGTGTGCAATCTTTTTTTTTTAATAAATGGTAGATGCAGCAAAACTAGTTCCCATCAGTATCTGATCAAGTTTCTGCCCCAATTCGATAGATATGGAGTGGTGCACAGTGGTAAATGATTAATATTAGAGAGACTAATCAATCATTTACCTGGTTTCATGGAGATTTACTACTGTAATGCCATCATAAGTATGGGGTTGGTGCAAAGACAACAGGGTGTCAGGTTTTTGACAGGAGCAAGATTTCCTATTCCCATCTCCAACAAACACACAATGGCTCAACAATGAATGGGAAAAGCATCAGACTTATCTTTAATACTGCTCAGACTCTTTAATTCTGCTCTCTCCTTCTGGCAGCATGTTTCCTGCATTGATTGGCTCTATGAGCTACTTCTGCCACCCCCACCCTGAGCTCTGTTATTCTAGGGTTGCAAGAAGCTGATACCAATCAGATTCGGGTACTGCTGCATTCATTTCTGTCTCTTATATCTGCTTCGGGTTCAACTTTAAAGAATGCCAATATGCTAGGAGTAAATGACCCAGGAGCAATGAAAAACTGCTCAGCTATAATTTATTTGTTAATTAGGCAATATTACCAAAAACTTGTCACCTTCCTCCCTCCCCTCAGGGACATTGTCTTGGTGACACCTTTTACTCTGCCCTCTCATTTACCTCTCATATTCAGAACATTTCTAGATCCTGTCACTTTCATCTATGCAACATCTCCAAAATCTGCCCCTACCTGTCCCCAGAGACCACCAAACACCTTGTACACGCTCTTATCATCTCTCGTCTGGACTACTGTAACCTCCCTCTCTCTGGTATTCCACTAATCCGACTCTCTCCTCTACAATCTATTATGAATGCTGCAGCCAGACTCATCCATCCTACCCACCGCTCCTCTTCCGCTGCATCTCTTTGCAGATCTCTACACTGTCTTCCATTTCACCTTAGAATCAAATATAAGCTCCTGTGCTTTGCCTTAAAATCCCTCCACAGTTCTTGTCCCACTTACATTTCTGTCCTGGTAAAAAAATACTCTCCCAGCCGCTCTCTCCACTCCTCTGATGACTTACTAATGACATCCTCACTCATAACCTCATCACACAAACAGCTATAAGACTTTTCTAGAGCTGCCTCGACTCTCTGGAATGGTCTTCCTCATCCTATTCGGCTTGCTCCTACTTTCTGCTCTTTAAAAGAGCACTCAAAACTCATCTTTTCAAACTTGCCCACAACTACATATCTCCCCTCCTATTGTGTGTTAATTCCCCCACCTACAAGAGTGTAAGCTCTTCAGGGCAGGGTCCTCTCATCCAGTGTTACTGTCTGTATTCGTTTGTCACTTGCAACCCCTATTTAATGTACAGCGCTGTGTAATATGTTGGCGCTATATAAATCCTGTTTATCAATAATAATAATAATAATATTAACCTTCTACACTCCTCAGTAGTCTTGCTTCTCCGTTCTTCAGTGAGGAATCTTACCCATTATATTTTAAGAATGATTCCAGGGCCATTCAGTCATATTGTTTTTTTCCCTTTGGAAATTACATGTACTCAGAGTGAGCGTTGAATTTAGCAACGCTTAGAGACTGGTTGTTACAAGTAGTTAATGAACTGTGGCCAGAGATAGTTAATGCACTGTGAAATCGGTCATTAATTTTTAGAAACAACTGATTTCTGGGGAATAGGTGCAATTATGGGGCTTTTATAATCCAGCATCAACAAACTGTTAGGAAGAGAAAACACAGAGAAGAAAATATGAAATAATAATTAAAAAAAAGAATGACCATTGATTATCTCATAGTTGAGGATTGTAGCTACATTTTAGGACAAAGCTACACCCATAAATATTATACTTACAATGCAGGCACTCATTAAAATTGTTTCTTTTCTCCTTACAGTGTATTGGTATACTCCGATCAAATTCAGCATTGGGTCTGGTATGCTCGATTTGATGTCATGCATCTGCACACACAAAATTAACTTGTTAGATGGATCTAGGTATGCTTTTTTTTTTTGCAGATTCCAACAAGTATAAGCAATGCTTTTAGAGTCGCTTTGCATGGTTTTAACTCAGGAGAAAAAGGATCATTTACTGAATGCTGTTTACCCTAATCACTCACCAGCCCCTGTATTAGGTACTCATTGCTAGTACCAGGTTGGGCCATCTATGGCTTTCAGAAATGCTGTCCTTTTTCATGGCATAGATTTACCTAGATACTGGAAACATTCCTCAGGTATTGTCATTCATACTGATATGATAGCATCAGGCAATTTCTGCAGATTTGTTGGCTCAACATCCATGATGCCAATCTCCCGTTCCACAACATCCATCCAGATGCGCTATTGGATTAAGATCTGTTGACTATGAAGGCCATTTGAGTAAAACGAACTTATTGTCATGTTTGAGAAAAAAGTTTAAGATTATTTAAACTTTGTGACATGGCAAAATATCCTGCTGGAAGTATCCATCGAAAGAGATGGACATGGTCAGGCACAATACTAAGGTGCCATTTATCTGATGCAGAGCTAGTATTGAAGGGCCCAAAGTGTGCCAAGAAAGTATCTCCAGCACCATTGCACCGCCACAACCTTACTGAACTGTTGATACAAGGCACAATGGATCTATACTTTCATGTTGCTGATGCCAGATTCTATTCCTATCATTCAATTTTATAGCAGAAATTGGGAGTCATCAGACCAGGGAATGTTTTTCTGATCTTCATTTGTTCAATTTTGGTGAGCATGATGAACTTGTAGCTTCGGGTGCCTGTTTTTAGCTAAAAGATGTGTTTTCTTCTTCTTTCGCATTAACATGTGTACCTAATAAAGTGGCTGATGAGTATATATTATTATAGAGGTCATATATACAAACAAACAAAGAACTATAGGACTTTTAAGGCATTTATAATAATTATTTTCAACAGATAATTATTTAAAAATCATATATATACATTTATTCAAATTTCCAATTAAAACAGGAAATAAAATTACATTGCCATTGCATCATGCTTAAGGTCTCTTTTTATATGTTAAATACGTGTTCAAAGCGTTTCACGAAACACAGTCTGCTTCTTCAGGAACGCTGAGACATTTAGGCAATAGCTGCAAAAGATCACACCCGAGCTAAAGGAGCAGTTGTTTATCAGAATAGAACAGTAGTTACAGTTAGTTAGGACCTCCCTATTTATTATCATAATGTAATCAGGAAAAATATGCTCTGTGTATTTTTCAATATTAAGGGCTTACATACAAGCAGCAGTCCTGGTCTCCAGGTCAGCAACGAATTCCCTTGCACGCTGCTTTAATCAGATGCATTCTAGCTCCCCATAAGATATTTTAATTACATTTTATGGATCACTAATAAATGTTTCTACATACCTTTTATGAAAATTTTACTGGAATTTAATGCTCCTACGTAGAGAAGTGGCACATATGTATTAGATTTAAAAGCAGACCAGTTCTATGTCAGATCAAACCAAGCCCCAACGTTGATACTGTGACACATAAAAGTAATGGTATCCTCTTGAACCAAACCCTAGTCTGGAACTGCCAGGATCAATATGTCAACCAGTAACTTCATATGCTATTCCCTAGAAGGATTTATGATTACAAAATGCTTGATTTTCCCAAATATCCATAACAACTGCATACATAAATCATGATTCCACAATAATTATACAATGTAGCAAATCAATCTTGCAGCACATAAATATGTCTAAATATTAACTACCCTATAAACTGAACATGGTTTTCATCAAACTACCAAATATAAGGGCCACTAAAATATTTGGTAAATAAAAGTAATGTTCCATTGATGTTAAATGCCTAAACTAGTCATATAGTGAAAAGTACAGAGGCAAACCAATATTTGTCTATGTTATCTACAGGCATGATACTAGAATGTAGCCTATAAATACTTTGGGACTTGGAGGGGTAAAAAGTCGTGAATATGACTTTCACTGAAACATTCCCTGATTAAGAGGCTTGCAGGTCCATTTGTTTCAATACCAGCAAATGATTCTCCACAAGGAAATGTCTGATTCACTGCTTTATAAATAGACTCCAGAATGTATCTAGGCAATATTAGATAGGATAGTGGGCAAAAAGACCCCACTTCCTTGGCAGCTGATTAATGTGGACATCATCAAGTCTCTGACGTCACAGATATTAGAAATGATCTGCAACTTTATTGTCTGTGAATTACTCAGAACTGCATGGGATGGGGGACTTTGATTAGGCTGGTTTCCAAAATAGGAGATTCTGATGGCGCTTAATGGCTCTGCCTGTCTACCCAGACCTTCCTCTGATTACAGCTTTCCATATTCTGGTCTATCTTCCCTGAAGGATTTTAAACATAGGATGTATGACAAATCAAACCTACTTTTTTTGTTAGAATGTGGAACTGTTAAGCTAATGGCACACTTTAAATTTTTGACACCTGAAACAATTATTAGCGATTCTTTTGGATAAACAATGGCTATGGAGATGGGCTGCACAACTGATGGACAGCTTGTTGTGTTTTATAGAGCGGGGCGGTTGGTGGATGGACATGAGTTACCTACTTCGGGTATAACAATTCAAATGGGAGTAGTGTCAACTGTTATTTGTCATTAATTATCTAGGGACTACCACTTCAGGGGGTCATGTGTACAAGGGATCAGTTTCGGTGATGATAAATAAAATTGTATACAGACCCTTACAATGTTTTTTTTATTATAGGTGTCCTTAGTTTTTCATCCTTATTCTCTTTGGTACAAAAAGAGAAAGGGAATCCAAAACCATTGAGTTGTTACAGGAAGGAGGTTAGTGGAAGTCTTCTAATGGTCTAAAAGGAGATATATATATATATATATTACATGTGGGAACCCTTGAAATACCCTTAAGGGATCCCCCTTATATATTTTCTATTACTGACCAGAGGGAATTTTAACACTACAAATAACCAAAATGATCATTGGTGTCACCTAAACTGACCAGAGATGTACAAATCGCTCATTGCTCAAGGAACCTCTAGAAACCTCCCCACGAACCCTAGGGTTCCATGGTTGAAAAACACAGCCTTGGAGATAATGTTTTTTTCCAGCTGTGTCTTAAAGATATAAAATAAAGAATATTCTTTCAAATGGGACAAAAACTTAAAAAAAAACTTGAATTAAAAAGTTTTTGCAACCAATGGAAAAAAAACCCTCCTGAGTGACACTGCTGGCATTGTTACTAGACTTTTTACACCTAGGGACAAGAAGTGTAGGTAGGGCTTCCGAAAGCCGTATTAGGAAGATTCATAGATGTACCCCACTAACTTTTGCTGGAATGCAACAACTAACAGGTCATTGGGGTAGGCAAGAGTTCATTGTAGAATTTACATATACTTTAAACATACCTTACTATTTCCAAAATGTATAAAAGTTTTGGCTTTAGATACACCTTCAAAGAGTCATCTGCACACAGTAGTGAAGACAACCCCGATGAATTTGAACCAGATAAACCTACATTGCTCATTTGGATATTGGCTACAAGTATGTGAACTAATCTATTCAAGACGTTTCCCTTTGAATTCAGATTTCAGGCTAATCACAGGGATTCTGGCTCCACCCAATCTGTGTCCCACTGCAGAGATTTAGCATTGTTTTCTGTCCCAGAGACACAGCCGGAAATGGAAAGATGCCTCCCCCTCCATATACGGTTTCCACTGGAACAGTTGTCCTGTAGTTTTACCCTTACCCTTTGTTCTGGTAATGACCCAAAATTTTTGGATTTCCCCATCACTTTCTGTTTCAATGAAAACAATCAACAGGACATTTAGAAGTAAATCTCCCTAAACTTTAACAGAAGGTCAAACCTTTCCCAATCTATCCACAACTACATTTTTAACTTTACATAAACACGTGACATTTCTACTTATTGCTATTTCTATTTCATAAAAGAAGAAATCAAGAAAATACTCCACACGTTCCCTCTATCACGTAATTCTCAAGTTCCAGAAGAACATTGCCAATATTCCACCATAGTAGTGGCGACCTGAACGCCAATGCTGTACATTTATGAATGGTTTTGGAATTTAAAAGGGAATTTAGAATTACAATCTGTAATTATGTGGCCTGAGACGCTATTACCCAACAATTTGGAACATTTTTTATTCCTTTCTAGGAAGCCAGTTTGTTTTTAGCCATTAAAATGAGAAAAGAACCCTGAACCTGATGATAATTATTAGGAGACTACATATAATAAATTCTAAGTGCATCGCTTAACACAACCCCTCATTTTGCATTTAAGTGTTTCTTAAAATATAGTTCTCAGTTTATCGGATGGTCATTTGGTTGGGTTGTATTCCAGTTTATTTCACCAGAGAAACCTTAGTTGCTTGTGATGACTCCACTTATGCTTCTGATTATTTTCCTTTAACTTCATGTCTTAATACAAAGACTATTTATATACAGAGTCCAATGGGTTGGTGGGCTGGTAGAACCAGGATACCTAACCCTGTCTTTATGGTTTGCGGAGTCTTTGGTTTGGAATTATTAAGAACCTGAATCCTGTGCCTGGTGTATATCTAGTTGGTTTTTCAATTCCTAGATTAGCTCACTGGAAATTTTGTACAGCCAAATTCTTTCTAAATTATACCTTCAGCAAGGCTGGAAAGTTGTTTTACCTCTTATTATTTTATCCTAGAAAAATACAAATGGAGGGAAATAAAGTGAAGCTTTTTATGTAATAGTCCTGTATATGTATGTGTACATATAAATGCGTATATATATATATATATATATATATATATATATTTGTTTATATATGTTTACAATCAGACAAAATTAAAGGGCTAAGATGTAGAATGAGAGAGCAGGCTATGCTAGGAAATTGACTATGTTCATTTTTTTAGCACGTTCAATGGCCCATTACAAGTAAAATAAAAAATGATGGGAAGGAAAAACACAGAAAATAGAAAACTTTAATGCAGATTTAGCACCATTATCACCATTTGCTCACAACATCATTGTGCTTTGAACTTTTTTACATTGTAAAAGCCACCAATGTTTTGAGTTCATCACTGAGGGACCCAGAACGTTTCTACGTTTGTGGACCCAATACTAAGATCTGACAGTGTCAAGACATAATATGTAAGGTGCTTACAGAAAATTGTTTTTTTGGTATATAATTTTAATATCTACAATGGGTAGAAGATAGCAGAGAGATTTGTAGTAAAATTTAAAAATCATAATAAATGTAGAACATTTGGATATAGATATGAATGAGAACAGGGTAGTATTTTGTTCCAGCTTTGTAGGGAATTGTAATTCTTCTTTAAAGTAGGGCAGAGCTCTGATATTAGGATGGCACTGTATTAATTCTATTCTAATCTTATTAGGAATACAGTTCTAACTATCAATAAATCCTTTTACACCTCTTTGATCATGTCAGGGCTTTTTTTAAATAAATATATAATTGAAAAAACTTCTAAGAAAGACAAGATTATAAAAAAAAGATTCAAAAAGCTTTACAAGAAAAAGTGCATAAATATATAAAAATACCTTTTTTTACAAGTAAAGTTCCTGCATTATTTAAAGCCAAGCTTTGTGCTCTGCACTTCTCTCGGTGCCTGAAGGTCCCCCAGGCTGTACATTTTTTTTATTAAACCTTTACAGTAACTTTGGGTTGGTCATGTAATGCTCTTACTTTGTGTTATGTCTCTGAAAGAAGTGAAAGGAAATCACTGCAATCACAGAAAAAAAAAGTTTGGGCTCCACGTGCAAGTTATCCATTAACTTTACTTTACCTACAACAGTAAAGGCTCAATTTTAGGCACATAGCTGGATACAGAGATTAAAGACATATAATCCTGCCTGAACTTAAACAAGGGCAAAGCTTGGTATTTGGACAAGCAATTGAGGGTGAGCAGTTGAGGTCCTCGGGGGTCAGCATTAGGAGTGTGTTAAAAAGATGGGTCATCTCCTTAATGTAAAGGTAAAACTGTATGGTTTTGGTAGTGGTAAAGTGGGGCTGCAAGTAAGGTTTCGTTCCTCAGCTTGTGGTAGAACGGCTGGGAGCATTAACATATGGGTGGTACACCCCCTCCTTACAAAAGGAAAACAGCAGTGTTGGGTGAAACTTTGCTTTTAAGCACCTGTAACCAGGATATGTTACAACTGGGATAAGTTTTTTTATATAATGTTGTTGTATAGTTATAGTAGTGTTATATTTATTGTATATATATATTATAAAGGAAAGTGTGATATACCCAAAGATGCTAAGGTTTATAAGGTTGCCAAGTCTTAAATCTTAACAAACGCTTGGAAAAGAAAGAAGGAAATGAGAAAACTGCTTTTTGTGGTAACACTTCAATCAACGTGCTTTACTAAGTAATGGATTCCTACGCTATACATAGTCCATCTGTGCTTACAAATAAGGTGATACAAACATAATGTGCAACCACTGCAGGATATCTCATTGGGTCCTATAACGTGTTTTGCCTACTGGCTTCCTCAAGTGATTTTTAGGAGACTTACACTAAGCAAAACAATATAATGAAAAGCAAATAAGCATCCAAATATAGAAAACATAGACAAAATCAAAAAGCAGGAAAAATGAAAATAAACAATAAACGTGTATATATAATCATATTCAATAAGATATACTTCATAGCTTGTTCATATACATCTTAGCCTATAAGGAATAAATGTAAACAGAAGTGTCTATCATGTCTTAATATGTGGTGCTAGATTCAATTAATTAAGGTAATACTGATAATAAAGGACTGAGTTTTAAGATATCACAGTTGATAAGGGGAAAAACTTTTTTTTTTTATATATATATATATATTATGACTATTTTGGTTGTTATAATATGGTTGTGCCATTGTTAAATTTATTACGTTGTTGAGAGTATTATGTAAATGAAAATTGTTGTGATAATTTGGAAGTATAGAGTAAAAAGGGGGGATTATGGCAATCAAGTGGCCTAAAAGGCCATTCCCCAAAAGTTATGGTGTCAATTATTTGGAAGGTAAAGACTAAGTGTGGGAAATGGTGGTTGGGGTGGGAAAAATATGATTAAGGGGAGAATAAGTGAACATCCTATCTACCTGAGTCATGATATTTGTCTGCCTTAGTGTCACTTTGATTTTCATGTTTTCTTTGGACCCTATCATTGAACAATGAAAGGAAGAAGAGCATTCTGATGAGTTCCTCTCTCTTTCACTCTGCTTTCTCCTTCCGCTGTGGCACAGGGTTTGCCAAAGCTGATACCAAAAAAAATTCAGGAATTCACACTGCTCGCTTTTGAACATTTAGGGATGTAATAATAAATACATAGCTTTCTAAGGTGTTTTTAAATCTTCCTGAGGTTCAGGGTTAAACTAACCTGTATCATCACTGAACGCATACAGCCCTGATCCACCCAGACCTCAGAGGATATTGGGGTCATCACTTGTGTTTTTCCAACACGCTCATGATTTAGGTAGATAAAGTGAACAAAAGATCCAGCCCAGAGGCCTTCCTCTAAATGCTTCGTCCTATTTTGAAAAGCATCTATGACCTGACTTTGCCCCCCTAGAGACAATGCTGCAGAGCAGAGGAATTAAAGAAGACTGAAGGGGATGTCTTTTCTTCAAACGGAAGCAGAAAAAGTAATGACAGTTTCAGTTCAGCATAAAGGCTAACACGTTAAAGCACACATAACAAGACACAATATTTTCTCCAATACTACTTTATCCATTTTAAAGGCAGTGAAATGCTGAGTAGGAAGACAATATTGTATTAAATAAATTGATATTTCATTTTAAATACGATATGATTGGAATGCTTAAGCTTGCATGTATTGGGCAACCAAGACCCAAAGAAATCCTCAGGACGAAACAAATGTTTGTACTTTCTCCTGACTGTATCCTAATAATAACCCAAAAACCTTTATGGGTCCATCACCTCTTTTATTAGGAAACAGGCCCATAGAAGTTTAAGAAGCAGATATGATCAAGGAACAGGAGGCAAAAAAATGGTTGTTTTTTCTATGTATTGTTGTTCACTAAATGAAACCCACCATATGTAAAATATGTAATCTGCATTTACTTTAAAAAAATATTAGCTACCTGACTGTCATGTTGATTATCTGGTTTCTGTACATTCTATGTGACCAACCCAGAAATAGTTTTTAGCTGAGCAGAAGAAGTGTTCTGACTTTACATACTTAATGCTTGTAGAGATCCTGAAAATAGAGGTCACAGACAGTTAGAGTGGATTGTTGAATGCAGAACCTTGAGTAGGCCACAGTGAAGAAGGAGAACCTAGAGAAACCTGCAAAGCAGAAGCCAATTAAAAGGCACAGGAAAAAAATACCTAAATAATGGAACACTCCCAATAATGGCCAACATGGCCTATGTCATTATGACCACTTGACCATGCACAAGGTGGAAGACTATAGTATATTTAACTGCCATTAGGTAGATTCCTAGTTTCATGATGAATGCACAAAGGCTTCTGAATGAATATTGCTATTTCAATATTTCTGCTAAATTTTGTAAAAACAAATCACAGCCACCTAAAATAAATGGATAGTAGGGTGGTAGGAAAATGTATGACTCTACATAAGTGTCTTAACAATGAGCTTCATACTATAGCTATATGACTATAACAGGTGCTTAGGCAGAGTCCCAACATCATTGTTGTTTTTCTCTTTAAAGAGAATTTATCATGCAGGCAAGGACTTAATTCATAAAAAAATCAATATGATATATCACATAACATCCACATGCTTTTAAGCGTTACAAATGTTCTATACTTTGACATTTAATTCATCATAACGATATTGACTGCTTGGTTTTGGTACTGCACAATAATATAATAGTGACAGTGAACTAATCTTAGAATATTACGCTAAACACATTATTTCAAGCAACAAGCAATCTCTCTTTAAATGTGCTTTGTATTATATTTTTGTATTTTTGTGTTTATAAATGTGAATACCTCAGAAACATTTGAATATTATTAACATTTTTTATTGTATTTAAAGAGTAATACTATGTACCTCCCAAAATTAATACCTTAATACTATGCATCAACCATAATGCATTGGCTATGCTGGCTAATAATAATAAGATTTGTATATGTTAAAACATGTATTTCAAGAAACTGCAGAATTTATTTACTTTTTAGGGGGCCTACATTGGGTCTCCATAGCTCTGCTGTATGTTCCCAGGAAGCTGTAAAGTGGGGTTCAGTGAAAGTACCTTCAGAAGGCCTTTGAAGGTTCTCATTTATACAGGTCATTGGGCCTGATTTATTAAGTTCCCCAAGGCTGGATATACTTTCATCAGTGAAGCTGGGTGATCCAGCAAACCTGGAATTGAGTTCCTAAAAGTATTTTGCTATTTGTTAGAATTTTTTTTCAACCTTGGACTGGATCTATTCCATGTTTGCTGGATCACCCAGCTTCCATTACGAAAGTGTATCCTCTCCAGCCTTGGGAAGGTTTAATAAATCAGGTCCATTGCATCCAGTAGTTAGTCACATTCGACTTGTTCTTGTAATGATGAATGGTTCTAACTGCTTTAGTTTGTTCCGATCCCACCCTTTCTCCTTTAGGTTAATATCTCTGTTCTACAGGACCATAGTAATTAGTTGGTAAATTTGTCTGTTTTTCCTTGCTACCCTCGTATTTTGACACTAATTCACACCTTCAGGCCATGCATTGTGACAGAATATTGTCTATAACGCCTAGCAATGTGATAGCGCATGAAAGATTCGTCTAATTTAGCATGAATTTCGTATGCGAAGCCAAGGACTATTCTATAAACTTTGCATTACTGCCTAAATATAAACCTCACTCTTGATTTAATGGCCCTGATTTATGAAAGCTCTCCAAGGCTGGAGAGAATACACTTTCAGAAGTGAAGGTGGGTGATCTAGCAAACCTGGAATGGATCTGGTCCAGGATTAAAAACATTTGCTAACAAATAGCAAATGATTTTAAGAAATCCATTCAATGTTTCTGGATCACTCAGCTTCACTTCTGAAAGTGTATTTTCTCCAGCCTTGGAGAGCCTCAATAAATCAGGCCCAATATCTCAAAAGAGAGTAAAAATCCTGGGAACCAAGCTCCCTCCTCCTCCTTTTTTCACTATAACCAAACTAGGACTATTTAAGGTCTACTCTCAATTGATTATCCAAAAAGAGATAAAAATTCTGGAAACTAAACTCTCCCTTCTTCCTCTTCCTCCCTTTTGCCACAAACAACGAACACTCCAGGAATCTGTATTTCTATACCTCTCCAATTAAGTAACCTCTTACCAAGGTCCTGAAACAACAACATTATTTAGAGAAACAAGTACCTCCCCTCATCATAGTGTTAATCCAAATTATCACTTTTTCGGGAACAACCCCAGCCATTTTGATTCTTAAATCCCACTATTTATACCATCAATCATACTTCATTTGAACTATCATACTTTCATAATGAACTACACTAACAACCAATCACTACCAATATGAGTCATGGGATCCCCTGAGGAAGCCATAGAGCATAACGCGTCGGGAAACGGGATGAAACTTGAGTAGTCATTTTATTTGCACATTTATAAGAGCCATGTGATTGTTACATTTTTCATGAATATGGATGATTGATCTTGGGTATTGACAGAATTATGTCTAGTCAAAAATGCCATGTATGACATTTACGTATTAAATGTAGCTTATTGTTTTGATATTGCATGTATTTAAGTGTCTTCTGTTTTGTTGTCAAAAAACCATCTTTCTCTTTTCCTCCCTTATGTGTTTATTACTGGCTTTGCAACGTTTGGTAAGTCATTGATTATCTCTTGGTAAAACCCTCCCCTCCTTTTCTTTGTTGTATATATGTTATGGACTGCGTTTTATTAGTAAGGCATTTATTTTACTTTTCATGCATTCTTTTCCTTTTCTTTCACCTTGTGATTGCACACTAAATGCTATTATATATTCATAAATTTGTGTAAATGTGTGAACGTATGTGTACACCACAATCTGTCTTTCCACGTTCCATCATCTTCACAGTAAGCCTCTCTCATTTTCCCCAAATCCCTGTTGTTGCACTACATCAGTGAAGGTCTTCCATTTATTGGTAATACTGTTTCTACTTAGCATACACTTGCTTTGGTGTCCCTGGGCTAGTTTCTATGATAACTTTCCTTACATATCTGTGTGACCCTGGGCAATCAATGACTTGATGGATTGTGTTAACATTCATTGAACATATCATTGAAAAACTATGGAAGGACTTGAGACCACTCTCACTCTTTACAGTATCTATTTCTTCCTATACTCTAGGGCCTAAAGCTATCGGCATGTCGATAGGGACTTGTTCATTTCAAGGTCGCAATGCAGTGCATCATACAGCTACTAGAAATTCTTTGTATTGATTGCACATGTTAAAAAAAAACAATATTTGGTGGCAATCATCATTCTTTTAGCTATAACTGCTGTTGGAAATCATAAATACATAAATACAGCAACGATCGCCTAGAATCACCTATTGCTATCATATGTGTAATTTTTTTTCTGCATGTTTGGCAGTCTTAGTATACCCATCAACTGCGTCTCATACAGAGCCAAATCCCTCTGTCTCTTGTTAATTCATAGACTGGTTTGGGTTTAGTGTTTTCAAAAGTGTTATACTACAATAAACCTGTTGTGCAACCTCCAAATTATTTTAAAAAGCCCAGTAAAAGGTAAGGTAAAAGGAGGAATGGAAGTTTAATTTGGTAATGAGAAAGGTATTGTAAAATAGTATTATTCGTTTGATTGGGGCTGAATATTGCAAAATTGTCCCCAAAATCCAAGATTTGGTTTAGTTACAAAAAAACAGAAACTTGGCTAACCAAAGTTAGTTCTCTAGTATCCTGTCCATTGTATACATTCACACAATACTTAATATACTATGGGCTACTGCAGAGGTGAGCAAACTTTTTGGTTTAGGGGCCACAATAAGTTTTAAAATTTGACAGATGGGCCAGGCCAGTGTTTGCATGAACTGATATAAAATACTGGTAAAAACAGAAAGAATATGGCAGCGTCTACAAAAGAAATGGGACAGATGAGTGTATTTTAAGAAATTGCCATAAGACAGGTAAGGGCATCACCTGTCCCTTCTGTCCCTAATCACAACTTTTTGAAAAACAGGTTTAGTTCAGCTCAAATAAAACCCAATACATGTTGAAATTTTATCTTATTATACACTATACATTGTACAATGGCCTTCAAATTTACCAACAACTATATAGTGTAAAGAAGATGACTGAAACTGCATTACGCTTCTTTGGACTCACAGAGCCCTGGGTGCCAGTCCTGTTCATAAGCCCAATTCTATTCCCAAGCAACAATACAAGCAAAGACACCACACACTGATTTTAGTATATGCCAATTCATAAATTCCATTAGATGATCAAATAGGGGTAGGAAGTGGGGTAGACTCTGTTTGACTTGCTGTGGTTCACAATATGCAGTGAATTCAACTTTAGTACAGAAGATGAGTCTGTACAAACATCGAAGAATGAAGGCAAGATTGAAGTTCATCTTCAAGTGGAATCTTTACAAAAGAATACAGGACGTAGCTTTTAACTACAGAGCTCAATTGTAAATTGTTAATGGAGCCACCACCTGTCCAATATCTTCCCCCAACGCTTGTGTTTGCACTCTACATTCACCTTATATACTGCATGATGTGGTAAATGGCATGCCAGTAATCCCAAATATTACTACTTGCCCTGGCACCAGAGAAAATAGTTTTCTATAGGAAACAAAAAAAAAAGCTTTTCCTTTAGCACTAAGTGTAGAGTTTGGACAGGGAAATCAGCCAACCATGGGTTATTGGCACTGTAAAATAGCATTGCCCCAAATAAACCAAAACACTGTAAAAAAATGAACAGGTTTATGAAAAAAAAATATCAAATATATTGTATGACTGCCATTCATACTACAAAAATTGTTTTCTACCTAGCTGATCTTTATATTTTTTTTTCTTTCTTTTTTTAAATAAAAGTAAGTTGAGCTATAAATGCATTCAAATTCAGCAGGAGTGGCATTCAGATCTGCATACAGAGTATTTTTATCTCCATTCATATGAACTCATTCATTCTCATAACCACAAAATATGTAGCTGAGTGACGGCCCCATCTGTCTAATTGTTTTTAGTATAAATATATAGTGTATATCCAGTATCAGGGTATGAAGTAATAGCCATTTAAACTGAGATTTTCATCCATCAATAATATCCTTTCTCCAAGAATAAATCTATGACCTATGTCGGCTAAGTTAATCTCTCACACGTATCCTCCTTCTGTATCATATGTCCCCCTTATTAAAGTTTAATTGTCCTCCTATGATGTCATTAATGTACTCTAGGTGGTAGTGAATCAAGGTGCATGGAGCAGGCATGCTTACTATATTATATTTATGTCTGTGTTTATCACATACTTAGAGATTTGTACAAGGTCACATGACAAACTTCAAAGTCAAAGTGGGATAAAAAAAAGATAAAGTTTATTCAAACTGCTAAACAGATTAAATACATATATGGAAGTTGATTTGACTAGCAAAAGATTTGTATGTAAATCCAATCACAGCAGCAGAATCCAGTCACTTTCAGTTGGTTATTACGAGTAGCAGACTGCTAAAAGTCATCCCTCTACTCTTTCTTCCTACCTTGTCAGCACATTTTCACGCACTATCTCTTATTGACTCCATACAGACCCAGGTACTCAAGCACAGGGATTAAATTAATAAAAGTTATAGGAAGTTATAGGAGTTAGCTCTTCAGTTGAAGTTGAGTTCATTCTGCATAATACAGAGAATCCTGTACTTTCTTTGATAAGTCACATGTCCAAGCTCTTTTACTTTTTTCACTGAAACTCCATACTTTTAATAGCCATTTTGGTGCATTTAGAGTTCCATGCTGGTTAAGCACATCCACAAAGCATTTCTCAGTTTTTTGCTTTATCAATGTTTCCTATGACATTTATTTTATATAAAATCAAATAATTTTCTGTATGAGAAGAAGGGGTTTTTGGGTAAATGCCATCGTTTGGCAAAGACCATGCGGTGTTGTATAAGTATAGGGCATTCACTTATAGGCCTGTCATATAAAAATAGCATTACCCAAAAGTAATTTTTCCTTTTGGGGGGGAGCAACTGATTAGTTTTTTTTGGAAATGTTCCCTAAAGTCTTCCTGCGTTTTCGTACACAAGCAGTGTGTATTGAGATTTCTAAACATATTTGTGAAACTATTTGTAATCAAGACAAAAATGTTTGAGTTAAAGACATTAAGTCAGAATAATAAGAGATATATAACATTATTTTATGTCTTTTGCTAGGAAAATTTTTTTAATATATATACAGTATGATATAAAGTTAGCCATGTGGATATTATTTCCTGTACTTTGTACTGGGCTATATTTTTATAACACATTGTTCCACGTATACCTTATAGCAGACCTATATTAAAAAAAGATGCAACTTCTGACCCGGTTCTATCAAATACTGTTAGCCTGGTTGGTGTACTGATCCTCGGCCTTTATTAGTTTCTGAATCATTGACCCAGAATGAGTATACAGCTCAGGTGTTCAGCTCATTGCCACACATTTATCAGCATGCTTGTTTCAGGTATGTGATTGAAAATACTGAAATCAGTGGGATGAAGACGGATAACAGGACAGCGCAGGATCCAATTCTGGAAACGTCTGCAGAGATTGAGATGCTTTACCATCGAGGCAATTAGCAGCCATTAGAATGGGTTTAGCAATGGTGTCTCATACAATTGCTTTTAAGGGTTAACTGTTTGGAGGTGACGAAACAGTGGTCAAATTCCATGTTTTGAATCTTGGACCACATCCATTGCAGGTTTGCTGGATCACCCAGCTTAACTGATGAAAGTGTATCATCTCCAGCGTTGGAAAGCTTTATTAAATCAAGCCCAATGACACAGGGGGAGGAGCGGACCCTGGCCGGACAAGCTTGCATTCTAACAGGAGGAATTCTGGTGGCTGAAGAATCTTCTACATCCAGCATTACCACGTACCTGGTCCCCTTCTGCGTGTTGTAGTTCTTCCCACCAAGTGCAATGTAACTACAGAAGATAATAGTAATGTAGGGGACAGCAGATGGGACCACATCACACCGAAGGGGACCCGGCACACAAGTGCTGCTGATATTTTTAGAAAGCTTAGGTCTTCATGATTAGTGATATGGGACATAGGAGTATACTTTACCGACAGCCCCTTTCCAAACATTTTATTCTAGCTTTAGGATCCCATTTTACATTTCTTCTAGGTTTGATGTTGAAAGGTGAAAGAGGGTTAACGATTATCGGTTCATTTTAGGAGGTATTTTATTAGTAAAACACTAGACAGCTGTGGTGTTTAGAATTATGTATTTGGAGAATCGCACTGAAAACCAGTAGAGCCCGACTAGCCAGAATATCGTATTGGTCATAATACACTAACTGCACTGTAGGAGTTAATAATCCACACAAAAATGTATCATCACATGACCCTACAGAAAGAAAAGTTACAAATTGGTCTCCTGACACGCTTCCACCTGGCAGCATAGGGGTTAAACATCCATGACCTAAATTCTCGGTCCATTATGCGAGATTTGGGATTGGAGAGTTGGCATGGGAATAGCCCCGGTTTAATGAATGCTACAATTAGAATTTGACTGAATTACACACAAATAGCTCTGCACACAGTTTAGACCTGCCCCTGGGGAGCTATGGGCAACTCAAATTTAGCCTCAGGCACCTCAGTATTTTTTTTTCTTCATTTTGGAGTCTGCATACTATTCAGTAATTTTTATTTCCGACTCAGAAATATTGAGTTGACCTCAATATTACAATAAAAATACAGAAATGTTAATATTACAACATTTAGTAAACTTTCTGCCATGTTGTAGGACTCTGGAGGACACGATGGGTGTCTCGGAGTCAGGGAGCGCTGCGTGCTTTGTGGCGACGGTCCCTGGGAATCATTAGTGCCCAAAACCATTTCTGTCTCGTCTCCTCTTGACGGTATGAGTAAATTACAGTGTATTTACAAACAAAGAAAGTCTTTACTACAGAAATGATTTATAGCTTTCCCTTAGATTGGCTCCAGGGCAAAATGATTCCAGTTTGTACATTGTTGTTGACTGTAAGTAGAAAACAAGATGATGTCCTTGCGATCTGTATGACAAATGCAATCTTTCCAGGATAAACAAGCAGTTAAATTACGTCTCTCTGTTGTGGAGATGTAGAATAATAGATTGTTTTTATTTATTACTATCTATCTATCTATCTATCTATCTATCTATCTATCTATCTATCTATCTATCGATCTATCTCTTTAGTCATATACCTATTCATCTTATACTATCCATGAACAGGGTGCTAAGTATTAGAATTGTTCCTGTCTTTTACTGTGGATAAACTATGTACTCCACTCCATGTTATTAGGTTACGTACACACGTGCTATAATTATCGTTGGAAATGAACGATTAACGTCTGATCGTCCGTTAATTGTTTTAAAAAAAAAGTGCACAAACGACGACGATGAACGAGGAATTTCGCTGGAAACAAACAACCGTCCTGGCGGATATGATTGGGCGACGATCGTTCACTATCTATTGTGTGTACGCTTGTTCAGTGATCGTGGATGGTTCTGCGGTGCACTTTCTCCGGTACATGTCATTCCCTGCATCGTTCAAACGATCGTATCTAGTGTGTGTATATTATTGGTGTATTATATTTGAATGATCCTATTGTTACAGCATAAACAGAATTGTGCACAATACGATGGTTCAAAATATTCGTGAATATTTGTTGATCGGTCATTAATCATTTGTTTTATTACAATAATTATTACACTTTTGTACGTAGCCTTAGCGTCTATCTATCTATTTATCTACAGTCTCCAGTCTGCAAAAATGTGATCTCAATCTTTCAGTTCCAAGGTACTTGGTATATGGGGTCCATGTGCACTACAACAGAAATGTGTGTGTACAGTAGTTACCCGACGCCCAGCTACATAAGTTGAATGTGTGTACATAGCCTTTGACTAATTATGATCTCTCTCTCTTTATCATAGAGTGTTCATGAATCATTAGAACTAACCTGCTATCTAGCTCTGTAAATCTGGTGCTTATGGTTATGTAATAGGTTAATGTAAAATCCTCAAAACCAAATCTTTCTAACAAATCTGTAAAATTTAAGTAGGTTTTAACCCTTTTCCTTTTTTTAAAACTAATTAAAAGAATAAAAAGCAAGTTTTGTCCAGAGATACATTTAAACAAACCCTGAATTAAAGTAAGTTATGGAAACAGTTGTAACATGGGAGTAAAAGGAAAACATTTAAAGGGCCCTTTCTAACCTGCAGTATGAAACTGCAGGGTGGACCATTCCTGGGTGCACAGCAGAAGTTTGCAAACCACACACAGCAAGATAACAAGAGTTGCATGCATAACAAATCTTCAAACAGCAACGGCGCAGCCAAAAGCAACTTTTTGGATTTGTGTTGTGTCTTTTGCAGCCTTGTGCAGCTACATGCAAAAATGGTTTCCAATGAATTTCATTCACTTAATGGGACTGTAGTTGAACCCAAGTCAGAATGCTGCAACTTACCTCTGTCCAAAAGGATCTAAATGTTGACAATGCTTAAGAGCATTGGAGAAACGGCTTTGTCATTGACAAGCGAGAGAGCTGATTGCATTGGCTGAGGTCAGGGGTTATGGTAGAAATATAGAAAGCATTTCTGAACTGAGAGTCCCAGAAAAGAAGATTCAAAAATATATTAGTCCGAGACTGGAAGATGTAAACTGGCATAAAAAAAAAAAAAAAGATGAAAAGCTATTTATACAGAACACAGGGTGGGCTAATTACCAGGACAAATAAAGGTGAACAGACAGGTACATCATTAGTGCACAATGATGAGTATAATTCTAGGAGGGAGTTGGCCTCTGTTCTACTACATTTACTATGTGCCATGGATTTTATTTATCGGTGGTCATGGGGTTAATGTCAGCACTGTCTCTGGGAACAGAAGACTAGATGTGTTAAGATGAAGGAGACAGGGATTGAAAAGGAATCTCGGGTATAGTTCAGACATCTCCCATGTTAGTCCAGCCTTGAAACTTCAAGCTAATTACAGTGTAGTTAAGTCACGGCTGACGCCATTGTGACATTATAATCATAGGGCATCGAAATGTGCGAATCAACCAAAAACCAGTACGTTGGAGCAGTGCTACAAGCCAAGATCAACTGAAATAATTTTGTGTCGTTTTATATGGTATATTTCCCAATAGCTCTACTGTCCTGTATTACTGAGCAAGTCATACAAAAATATGTCAAAGAATTGTCCAAAACTGTTTGTGCACTTTTGGATAGATGTCATCCGGTTGAATAATCTAAAAAGCATCTAATGTGTCCATCATAGGCGCCAGTCATAATCTATGTTGGGTTGTTCACAATGGAAAGACTGCATGGCCAGCAGAGCCAGAAACTCATACAGTGATATTTTACTATCCCTATGGAATATAGGCCATGACTGGTATGAGCTGGGACTTATGGGGCAACTGCCCTGACTGCTGCCAAAGCCTCCTAGAGCCTCTTCATTCTCATTGGTGTTGAAACAGTAGGATGGAGTGTCCATTAATGAATGAATTTCTTCTGTTAGTTTAACTCAGGCAGCTATTGAATGGTGGATCTAGGATCCTTAAAACTGGCACATTAAATCATACATTGCGCTGAATTCCCTGTGTGATTAGCCTATTGCTTCCTCTGGTGTCTACATAGATCGAGTGACAATTCCATCAAGTTATTTAGCAAAGGTAACATACCTACCAAGGAGATTTCACATACACAGAGACAGTGGGATGAAGTCAATGCAGTGGCCTTGTATCTCCAGAACAAATGCAGGTAATATTATGCACTGACGTTTACTAAAATGCCATACAGCATATTACTGGCCAGGACAGATTGCTTTTTTAATCAGGAAAAGTGAATTTTCATTTTACCATTTTTTTAGATTGCCCATTTGTGCCTCCTCCCCATTTGCCCTTGGAGTAGAGGTGTTTGCAGGAGATGTTGTCCAACTGCTATTTAATCCTATTAAAGTGTACAGTTATATCCTCATTACATGGACATAGAAAATAAACATTTTCACTTACTTCATGGCTTCATTTTCTGTTCTCACCCAGTTTGTGTGAATCAAGGACAATAGTAGCTTTTCAGAACATTCTGATAAAAAGCAAAGCAAAACCTGTATCCTAACAAGCCTAATGAGGTGCTCTTTATTTACAGAGCCTTTACTTTAATTGGTGCACGGGGTGAGGTTTCACACATCTGCATAATAGAACATTTGCATATAATTAGCATAGATCTGTAATAAGCAGCTGCAAGCAGAGACCAAACAAGAAAACAAAAAATGTGCAACATGCTGTCCAGTATTTTCTCATGATACTGGGTTGCATGTAACGTATGTTCGTATCAGATTGGGCTCTTTTACACCACAACAAACTCAAATGATTTGGTTTATAACTGGAATATTTTTTATGTAGTTCCAATCAGGATTTTAGCTTATTGCAACATTATTACTTTTTTAATAACTGTGTTTTACTGAAAACAACAGTGTGGTCATTAAAGCATGTTCCATATACAGTAATACACAAACCATCAAGAAAGGTTGGAAATTAGGGTTTGTTTATAATGGTGATATATGCTTTCTATCCATACAATATTATAGTCCTATCCAGTTTGTAAGGACCATGCCAAAAATTCCTACTGGTCCATCACTATAAAAAACTTTGGGTAATGGTAAGGTATGACCATGAAGTGAGCTAGAGCACCCAAGCTCCACCACTGCCTGGAAGTGTCTGAGCTTTGCTCATTACCAACCGGCAGCAGGCAAGAAAAACTTTTATATTAATGTACAGGTAAAATTTAGGTGACTGCACTTCATATCTGCTCGGACTTCCTTGTATTTTCCTGCATACTCAGGGAAAGAGATGACTTTTTTATGTAGAGCTTAGCAGTGAAAAAAACCCCAAACTGTCCCATATTCCTTACTATATATGCAGCCTAGGTGCGGTACAAAAAAAAGTTCAAAACATTCAAGGGGACAATTTAATAGGTAGTGAATCTGACAATCATGAAACATTCTTTACCGGAGAAGTTTCCAGGTCCATGTGTTTTCACTGGCAGTGATTGATTCTCTTGCCAGGGAATGTTTGGTGAATGTTAGATTTACTGCTTTATAAAAGGAGCCCTAAAGCCCCATACAGACATCAAATACATATCAGAAGATTGTTGGTAAAAATGATCTTTCATGATTCTTTCCAATGACAGGTGAATGAAGAGCGCTGTACACAGACCGCTTGACAATCATTTGATGTGTGTATCTTAAATGACAAACATTAAAAACATTGGAGCAGGCAGATTCATTATTGCAGAATAAACAGCCAGTCCCTTCTGCAAAATAAAAATTAAACTTACTTGCATGTTTGCAATTTGTAAAGTACACTCACCTTTCGACGCTCCAACATTGGCACCTTCATTTCTTACTCCATGCTTCTTTGGGTTTTAGTCTTTGGCCATCTTGATTGGCCAAATAGATGCAACGCTTGCACATGTGCACAGGATTCCTTCCTGGCATCTGGGCATGTGCACATTTCAGAAAAGACTGGGAACAGGCAGGTAAGTATGTTTTATTGGAAAAGGGACATTATCTGTCCTTTATTTAAAATATAATATACCAGCTTGCAAAGGCCACCAAAAGGACTAGAAGTTGCCGTAAGCCTATATATATCAAAATAGTTCATACATCCACTTTTGTATGATTTCCAGGGAGTTATCTATATCACTAGCCAGTAAGTTTTTATTTTTTTAGCACTTTTTATGTGTGGTCCCCCTTTACTGCTAGACTTGGGGCAAATGCTGTTTTTGCCCATCCATCAAAAATCCCTGTCCAGCTTTTTATGGAAATCAAATGCCAAGTCTTCGATAAACTCTTAAACACGAGTGCAGACAGAGGCGAGTCTCTTCTTGCTGAACACAGACATCTAGTATGATAAAGCTGTCTGTTAGCCATTGACTCAGAACTTTATTTTAAAATGTAAATGGTGTATCATTTCTCCCGCTTTGTTTTGCAGTCGGATTTGCCAAGAGCGTCTGATATTGAGTTGCCTGCGACAGACAGCCCCTTTTATTTCTTTAGACAGCTTCTGTAAAGCTTGATGTGGAATTTACATAATCGATGAGGTAACCCTGTCACCTTATACATAGAGTCTTTAAAGAGAATAGTTTTATGCAAATGAGTTATTGATGGTGTAATGATTAATTGGGGCCTGGGCTTTGTTAATATGCAATTGTTGTAGTGTGCTACGCATTTATAATCATTTCAGTTCAGTCCTTTAAACAAGTGGTGGGGAAGAAGTTGTGGACAGTTACAGAACAGTTGAAGAAGGATGGAAATCAGGGTTTGTTTGCCAAATATGTTATTCTATAACTCTACCCTTCAGGATGTTTTCAGTGATACATGATATGTTAATTTAGCCTATTTGTTTCCTTTTTATTTCCTATCTGCTGGTTTCTTTTTTTTACTGTAAAAACACTTTGAATTGGGAGTCTATCTTAATTTTTTTTTCAATTAAGTCATCCATCATGTCAAAAGCTTAACTCTTCCCTCTACTTCTCTTTACTAGTACAATATGGTTTCTTGAAGTAAGACTAATGCCAGCCTAAAAAAAACATATAATACAGCCAGTCCCTTGCAAAAGCTCAGCACTTTTTGTTTTTTTTATGAATCCTCACTGTAACACTTTATTACCTGTTGATTCTGCCTCTTTTCCCACTTCCTTAAAACCAATGGCACTGTTCTGCTAAAAAATTGTACAGCATTGTCATCCTTTAGGCAAGGTAATCATAGATTTACTTGATCACTGGCGGTCCACGAGAAAATTTTAGTGGTCTGTGGCTCTGGGCAGTGCGCCCACCAGCGGGGTCAGGAGAAGTACCCTGCTAGGGGGGCGCTCCGGCCAGAGCCGCAGACCATGTTCCCTGTATGAATCACAGGCTCAAGGCGGTGGATGGGTTGCGTCTTTGGACACAACCTGCCCACATTCCCATCGCAGGCTCAAACCTATGACATAGGCCCCCAAATAGTTTATCCTGTTCCTCTGACTTTCCTTTGTGATAGAAAATCTTGTGTTGGTATTGCAAATGGAAAAATAATGGACAGATAATACAAAGATTAACTAGAGGACTTGATGTTAGACTTATATATGGGTTTTTTATAAATACAAGAAAGGTAGGACCATTAAGAATACATATTCATGTGCAATAAAGTGATTTTAAAACGTGTGGAGGAGTATTAAAAAAATTTAGGTTTTCCAGTTCATTGTTTGATTTTCAGGGGATTGAAAGAGGCTAATAATTTAATATATACTGTCATCTGTGGGTCCTCCTTCCTCCACTCAACATGCTTATGAAATCTGTCTAAAACAGCGGACGCCAACCAGTGGTCACCGAGAAGATTTTGGAGGTTCGCAGCTTTGGCCATTGCCCCCCTGAGTGGGGTCAGGGGAAGGACCCCGCTGATGGGGCGCAACAGCCAGAGACGCGGACCATGTCCCCAGTACAGTTCCTAGGCTCGGGGAAGTGGGCAGGCTGTGTCCCTGGACACAACCTTGCCCACTCTCTTTTTGCAGGCTCAGATCTGTGATGGGGGAGTGGGTGGGGTTATGTCATAATGATGTCACTCAGGGGGAGGTTTCTCCCCCTTTGAGTGACACCCGGCTCCTCGCTGATTTTAATGGTCTGCGGGACCAGAAAGGTTGGCGACCGCTGGTCTATAAAACCCTTCTACTAATATTCACCTATGACTCTGAGCCTATGATTGCTAAAAATTCAATGAATAAAAGAGACAGTGAATGGAGAGTAATGTAGTAATGGAAAAGAGTAGAGTAAGAGTAATGCCAAAATTTCCCCAAAACCCATATTTTTGTTGGCCTTTTCGGGTGTATTTTGGGTGTTTTTGAGGCATTTCTAAGGCATTTTCCCTTATTCTAGCTCTTTTTTGCCACATATCTTGATTTAAAACATCCTTATGCCTAAGAACTCAGATAAAAGCTTTATGGGTATTAATGAGTTTTTAAACTTAATGTCTGTGTTGACATAGCCCAAGGAAACGACTTATTAAAGTTGAGGATGGTAAACATTGGTCCTTTACACAATCAAGCCTTATCCAGCCTTTAGTTCCCTCATTCTATTTCACCCTGGTGGAATTGCTCCCTTAGTAAAATGAAGAAAAGTGGAGCCACTATAGTAGCAAAGTTAGGTATAAACCTCCAGTAGTAATCTACAATCTCAAGAAAAGCTCTAAGCTGTTTTTTTTTACACTGGCTGGGGCTATCTTTGAATTGCTTCAATTTTGCCTATTAAAGACTTTATAAACTAAGATACTTGTAGAATGAAAGAGAAACAATGAAAAACTTCACTAGCAAACATTCATGCTAACCATGAAAAAACAGAACAAGACTGTTTAAATTGTTAATAACAGAGGTCTCTGTTGTATAAATGTGCAAATACATGCAAATACAGCCACACTACTTAGTAAAGTGTGGTGATAACAAAACTATCTGACATATAAAGCACAAATTGTCAACAGGTTACCAGGAACTGGTCCTCCCCTCTTTACAGGTATAAGAACTGATCAGATGACCAGCACAGCCCAAATATAGAATAAAACCCTAAAATTCTACATCAAATCTAACAAAAACATTACTGGCAAACACGCAGATCACTTTAATTCTGAAGCTACACTTTCCTAGTTGGGTATTTATTTCCTTTAAAAGGTAACATCATATCGGTAAATTTTGTATGGAGTTATACTTCACCCTGTACGGGGATAGGTCTAGTGGTGAAAAGGTTAATGAAGCTTTCATGCTCTGCGTTACATGTACTCTGCAACTTTACCGCTACGTGTAATTCCCCCTTAGCATTCTGCAAAATAAATACTGTTACACTGCCACCATAGCAATGATTAAAGCAATGGTGTGAAGTCGTTCTTAAGAAATTAATATTCATGGCCGTTTTATGAGTCCATAAAAAATAATGTATACCAATATTTTCCCATAAGAGGTAAGCGGTGCCAGACTGCACAGTAACATGCTCAGCAAGCTAAAAACGAAACAGAAGAAGATGATTTGCAGCAGGGAACAAGGGCAGACTATCCGGTGATGGGGCACATGTCTGAATGAGAAGATAGGGTCTTCGTTATGCAATTATGCAGCCATTAAACATTCTATCCATCCAACACCAGACAAAAAATTGGTACATTCTATCCAAAAGATGTTTTATCATCTTTTTTTTTCATCATTTTTTTCATTTCTTTTTTTTTATCATTTTTATCATCATTCAAGTGGTGCTTTATAGCCATCCTCAATTCCTGGCCTGGAAAAGTGATGGAGTGCCTGTCCCAACCATTCCTTTCCGGACATTCTGGGCCTAATAAAGGGCTCCAAATCTACAGAGCCACAATTACTCACAGCCTTATCTAGGGCCTAATTCCCAAAATGCATCATCAAAGTAATCTTATATAAGTTTATCTACAAACTGTCAATTTATTTAGGCCATGATAGGACTATTAAGACATAAACATGGTCTGTGTTACTTGCACCCATTTGATGCAAAATTTTGTTTGTGTTAGAGATTCTTTCCCACCACACAAATTAACCTGAAGGCATAATTAGGCTAAAGCAGCTTAAAAGCAGCTTGATGCAATATTTTTTAATCGAAGCAACTCAAAGCAGACTACATTACACAGCTTTTAAATAGTCTTGCCTGTGTAAATGAGCCCTAGAAAAAATGATTTATTTTAGGGTTCCTGAACTTCAGATGATCCCTAACAAAAATATTATACTGCACAACAACGATTTTGCTACTGGGAATAACACATGTGATTTACATGATATCGAGTGTGCTGATTCCAAATCTGTACTCAGAATTTGCCTATCATGCCTATCAGAATTTAAGTTAAAGGCATGCTATAGCTGTTCGAATAGTCGGTAATTGGGTAATACGGTGGTACCTTGGTAAAAGTCCTTAATCCGTTCCAGATCCTTGGACTTATACCAAACAAATTTTCCCCATAGGAAATATAAGGAAAATGATTAATCCATTCCCATGAAAAAAATCGTATTGTTATTGACATATTATACATTGATGGGGCTGTAAAAAATAATTTAAACACTGCTTAATACTAAAATACATAAATACAAAAGCAATTAGATGAAATAAATGAAAATTTAACCTCACTTTACCTTGCTGAGAAGAGTTGAGTGCCTACTAGAATGGTGCTGAGAAGGGAGGAGGAGGAGATGTTATGTAATTCACAGAGAGTTATAGCGAGGGTTGATCACTGAATGGTAGCAACTGGCGTACTGACGCTCATGGCTAGTCATGTCTTTGTCTCTAGAGAGGTAAATAAGGGTAGTGCGCGGTGTTATGACTCATTTTGACCCATACAAGTTCTAGCAAAAAGGTTGTATACCAAGCAAAGGTTGTATAACAAGATACCAAGCAAAATTTAGTGTTCAAACAGACCTGACCTGAACACACTGTTGGCCAGTACAACGTGAAGCATAAATCACTCATTGATCCACAGAAAGTTTACCTTCTGCCACTTTATATTAAACTCGGATTAATTAAAAACTTTTTTGTTGCAATGGATCGTGATGGTATGAGTTTTCAGTATCTGAAGGACAAGTTTGGAAAAGAAAAAAAAAGATACTGAACTACAGCAGGCAATTTTGTTGGTACCCAAATTGGCAATTTGCGTAATGCGTTATGCCACATTCAGAGACAAACTCAACTCACTTGAACTTGCTGCTTAGGATTCATTTGTGCTAGTTGCACAAAACCTTCTGGGCAACCAGCGAGCTGAAAACCATGCTGAACTTGTGAACAACATGCTAACAGCATAACATCAACTTGTCTGCCAAATGTCACTTAAAATTCATTTCTTACATTCCCATCTGGACTTTGGGTGATGTGAGTGATAAACAAGAAACAAGATATCAAGGCCGGTGCAACCCCAACATGATGGGCGACTACTGTTGGTTTCTGCAACGTGAGACAGCGGAGAGCCACAAACGCAAAAGCAAGTGCCTGAAACACTTCTGAAGTGTACATGTGTGTTGTAGGGATGAGTGAGTGAATTTATTTAAATTCAGTCTCGTGGCGAATTGGGCCCTTCTCACTTACCAAACATGTAGGCGAGAACAGCCTTTGTAAATTCAGGCAGCGAGACCGAATTTTTGGGACCTGCAAGACCCATCAGGAGAGTGAGCTTGTTCTTGCAGCTCTTTACTAGTTGTATGTGTTCTTGGATAGAGTTTCTCTATCCAAGAACACAGGAGTCTTCTGTCCCTGGATAGAGAAACTCTATCACTTACAGGAGGATTCCCACTGCTGTATTTATAAATGCAGCGGGGGTAATCCTTCTATAATGATTTCCTGGATTTCCGATGGTTTCGCAAATTTTGCCAAAATTTTGCGGACCCATCAGAACTTCGAGGAAATTTTCGCGAGAATGCCAGAGGTATGCTCGCTCATCCCTAGTGTGTTGAACAAGGATCCAGGTGAATTATGTGTACAAGTATATGTTGTTATAACATAAAACTGCATTTTTGTAATGTCATGGAACTATGAGGCAAAATTTAGTTATGTATAGAGATTTCATAGGAACTGCAGAACGAGAGAATGTAGTTAATTGCGTCTATATGCATAATTACCTGATGTTCTAGGCAGAATCGGACTTTAGCTTTAGATTTAGCGCACTTAATTTAGTATAGGACACATGGATTAGACCACGTAGCAGACAATATTTATTTTTTTGTGATGCAGTGTTATTAGTGTTGAGTTTGTATGTTCTTCCCAGCTGTGTCTTCATGGGAACTCCTCGGAATGCTGTGATTTTTTTCCCCCATGCTCCTATGTTATACAGATAGTAAATGTATTACTACACAAAACTGGTCTATTACTGAGACAATTGGGATGATTTACTAAAGGTATTTAGGCTGTTTTCACCTTGTGTGGGAAAATTTACTTAGCTCAGTGAATGTGGTGATAATTTCCTTGGCAAAGAATACCCTATATTGTTCATAGAAATCTAAGAGAACAGGATTTTTTCTTGTTCATGGCTGGATGATTGAAGTCAAAGAAGCTTTATTTTTTTTTCTAAATTAAGTGAAATATCATTGTCAAGGGGAACAATTATTATGCTATGTGAACAGCCTTGTTTTTAGCCCATGATGCTACCAATATTCAAACATAAAGCTACAGAAGACTATCAGAGACTGCAGATATATTGGAGGAAATAGAATGTAGCCTTTTTCCATATGTGATGGCGAAAGAAGACATGCCTGGGGTCATGCGAATGCCAAAGACTATTGCCACCACCTTTTAAAAAAATACCTCTAACCACTGAGGGCAACACAGCAAGTGCCAAAATACTGAAGCCACCTTTGGCCTGCAAGTTGGACACCAGGGCATTCGACTTCTTGCCCCTTGGAACAGCCACTGATATAAATAGTTTAATGTTCTCAGTAACGTGCTTTGAAAAAGACCCAATGTTTTACCAAGAAGTAAAATAAATAGGGTCAATTTACCGCTGATTTTTATCCTGACCGGAGTTCTTTTTTAGCAATAACAGTACCAGAAAAGGCAACCATTTATACTTTGGTTTCAAAAAAAGTAATTTTATTATACGCTACTCAGAGCTACAGTAAAGTTTGTTTTGAACAAACTGGCATTATGGCAATTTAAATATATTTGTCAAATTTGAAAATAAGATGGAAAGTGCATAAAAGCCAAGAAATAAAGGAGCATTCTTTCCATCTATCCCGCAAGGAATGGGCATGTATGGTTCACTCCAAGTTCAGGTATGACTGGAGGAAACACGGTTCCCATAAACGTGGGTGGCAGTCTATCGGAATTCTTGTTAAATTGTAAAACTCCGGGCAGTCAGATCCTAGCGCTGGGTTCAGACAGAACTAAGCCATAACTGTCTGCAGGGAGTATTTATTAAACCCGACCAAAAATGACACCTTCAAATTGTCATTTATGAAAAGATACACAGATCTGGAGTGTGCTTCTGCCAAGACTGGCAGATAAGCTGACAAGCAGTGAAGTGGCAGGCCTTGTCGGAGAGAGTGCAAAGCTGAACTGTGCACATCTGAGCCTTTCATGGAAATATGGAGAGGGGAGAAGTGCATGGTGTATCCAGGGTTCTATAATGAAGTGTTTGTGTCAGAGATGCTGATTGTCACCCATAATGACACCAAAGACACTCAGCTCCTCACAGCGTGGGAATTCTTCTCCAAATCTGGAATCGCACATACTGCTTTTACCTTTACTATACAATTTCTACAAATATTAGTCAAATGCAGTGAAGTATGCATGCAATGTTTTCCCGCTATGAAGTAGATGACGGTAATGCCCATTGCTTGATTGGTAAAACCCAATAAACCCTCCTAATGACTCCCTGTAATGTAGACACAAAAACACCAAAATGAAAGATTCACCCAGCATACAGAACAAGAGAAGAGGTACTGTGCAGAATCCATGCAGATACTACAACAAATAAAGAGAATTACACCCAGCATACAGGAAATGAGAGATGGTGCTGTACAGCATCCATTCATACAGATTGGAAAAGGATACAGGATGGCTTGGAGCCAAAGGGAGGTCAAGGTTAATGTTTATGGGCAAGGTTCATGAAAGGGGGAGGGAGTGAAGGTGGATTGGTAGGTTTGAAGAGGAGTGGTGATATCCATGCATAAAGTTTGGGAAAAGCTCTGGGACAGTAGAGGAGAAAGCTCCCGGCCACCCTTTTCTTTGAAGTTACAGGAGAAGATGGTGGTTGCATGCTTGCATGCATAGTCAGGGTGGTGGTTTGAGGTCCTCGATGGCATTATGGGGTAGCGGTTGGGGACTCATGGTGGAGGTGTTCCTATGTAATAAAGGGAAGGAGGATGACCCTTGGGACCTTGCAAGGGGCTGATATTGTTCCCGAAGCAGTGTTGTACGGCTAGGCGCAATAATATCAATTGGGTGGTAGTTTTTTGCACCAGGGTATATATTGGGCAAAAAGGGGTGCATGGGTGAGGACTTGCAACCTCAGTGGCAAAATGTTGGTGAGGGCCCCCTGAGGGTAATTGTTTGCTAAAATTTGTTTACAATAAACAGCTTTCATAACTATTTAACTCATAGTTTGGTGTCTGTGTATTTATTGGAGTTTTGGAGGTGGTGGGTTGGATGGTGCCAGCTGTTGGGGTGGGGCGACCATCTGAGCTGCATGAGTCGAGAGAATTATACCCAACAAAGGGGATAGGAGGTGGTATTGTGCAGAGTCCATATCTACATAATAGGAACTACATAAGATTTACATCCAGCACCCAGGACAAGAAAAGTGGTTCTGTTTAGATTCCAAAAATACAGCATAAGAAGAGATATCAAGAATTACACCCAGCATATAAACAAGAAAATGATATTCTGTCCATACGTATTTTTACATAATAGGAACTACATATTAAGAATTACATCCAGCACAAGAAATATGTATGAAAAATAGGACTGTGCATTGCACATATGTAAATGTCAACTTTTTACAAACAATAACCAACACTGGAAAACATTTACCTTTAAGAATAATTAAGATTGGTCCCACTAGTGCATTGTGTGGAAATGTATCCACTAATATATAAGACACCTGTTGGCACTGCCATATGTTGTTGTGCCTGGTGATTTTCAAAGTGGAGTATGCATTAAATTTCTGTGTGCAATGTGGTCTATTGGGCTGACTATGCTAACAAATTCAATGCATGAAAAATACAACTGTACTGAAAGTGAAGCTTTAGGGCTGGTTGGACCTGCAACATGATCAAGTAATGGCTCCTGGCCACTCTGCCACTTACACACCAACATCCTAAAGAACCAGCACTTGCAGATTAGACAAAGGACAACAATAAGTTGTACTGAACTGCTCACTGTCACCCCTATTTATTCTCAATGGGGTTGCCATGGGTAGAAGCTACTTGTATTGTCTCCCCCAAAGTAGCGGTTCATTGCCATGAGGAATGGTAACCGTGCTGCAACCTCACCACCAGTCTGTACATAACCACAAACCTGCAGGAAAGAAGACTTTGTCACTAATCAATAAGAAAATGAAAAAAATTAGCAGTGGAAATAAGTGACGCTCTGGATCTAAGAAGTAAATTAACCAGCCTGTTTGCTATGGAATTAACTCAAACACATTCAAGCTGTGTGCTAGAATTTCTTATATTAATATAAACACACACACACACATATATATATATATATATATATATATATATATATATATATATATATATGATTGGTTTTCCTTTCCTCTGTAAGCCCCCAAAAAAAGTGGAAATACAAGAGAGCCATTAGTGAGTGCATCACTTCACAGTAAAGCGATATACAAAGGAAAGTGCTTATCTAATCAGCACCAGATCCTGTCAGAAAGCTGACACATTTTCAAAGTAACTTCCTTATGTCAGGTTGCATCGTCACACAGAATAAGTGAGTTAATTATCTTTGACAACTTTGCCAGAGAAGTTTCCATTTTCTGAACTCAAACCAGGGTTCTCCTTTATCCTTTCTTGTCAAAACGTATTCATCAAGTGAGCGGAGGCCGGTACTACGCTGCCAAAGTGTTCTGCATCCCAAGGGGGTTATCTGTGTGAGATCTCTCCAGCTATGTAATGACAACATCAGTGACATAATTATAATAGGTTGTCTTTTATTTTATTTTCATGTTCATTTTCCCCCATTTACGCAGTTTGTGGTGACAGTCACTAAGACGATAGTTGGATGTGTGTTAAAGGTTTAAGGGGTTACCGGCGGGTTTCACTAAATCTAGAATAAAGCTCCCGCCAATAAACCTGTGGATAGTCCGTGTCACACTCTTTCCCTGTGTTCCAAAGTGGCAGTCTCTGATGGTCTTTTCAGCATTTGACACTTCCATGCATGTTGGCTGCCTGTGCCCCCTGCAGCATGCCATGGTCTGACCCTACATCATTTCTTATTATTAAACGGGATTTAAATAGCGCCAACATATTAGGCAGCACTGTACAATAAATAGGAGTTGCAAATGACACACAGATACAGACAGTGACACAGGAGGAGGAGAGGAACCTGCCCGAAAAGCTTACAATCCAGGTGGGGGAAGTATCACACAATAAGAGGGACCAAGAATAGAGTTCCCTGATACACTGGTGTGCTTCTCTAGTACTGGCTTTAGAGTCCATAAAGCATAATGAGCACTGATGAAGGGGGAATTTTTTTAATCTCTGAAACGTGTTGATGTAGTTGTTGTTATTGCACAAGAATAGGGTTTTTTGATCATATAGATTGGGATGCTTAGCTGACATAATTCCACATAGATAACCAATCAAACAATAAAGATATACATTTTATATACATAGAAAACTCCACCATTAAGACTAATTGTTTGTCATACACATCAATAGAATACAGACATACTCATAATGCACCACAGTAATCAAGTTCCCCAATTATGATTTAACCTCCTGGGCAGTTCATTTCTGTCCAGTTTTATATGTCTAAAAGCAGTACATTTTTTTCATAAAAATTTATTTTACAGTATAATATAATATGATGAGTATAATAAAGTTTGAAACACAAAATCATGTCAAAATAATAAATTAAATAAAAAAAATTAATGAAAATGTATTTTAATGTACCGCTTTTACACATATAAATCTACTGTATTGCATTCAATACAGTTATTTTGTATTGAATGCAATACAAATAGATTTGAATTTGCCGCCCCGCCCCGAACATAATGTCCGCACACACCGTCATCATTGGGAACTCCCTGGTGACTCATCGAGTGCTGAGAATGCGAGCTGGAGGAAGAAAGAAGACGCAAAGGACGATGGAGGACGCCCGTGGATCAGGTAAGACTCGATTTTATATAGGTTTGGCTACTTGAGTATAACTCGGGGGTTACTGCGTCCAGCAACTTTTTTCTACTCCGGGTCACACTTGGGGTTACTGCTCAGGGGTTTAATGTTACAAATGTATCATTCAAAGATAGCATGTAATGATCACCATATCCAACATATACAGTAGCTTATCTTTAACAAATAGTGTCTTGTTTTTAAGGTGGTGGCTTGAAAAATCTTGACGCGTTTTGCAGTGTTTAGATCACTGTTTAATCAGGAGTATCAAAACATAAATGGTTAATATTTATGTTTAACTCTTTTGTTATGGTATAAGAAGTTGTAGAATGTTTTCAAAGTAACTTGGCACTTCTTTCTATTTTTGTTTTGTAGAATAGATGATGCCCAATTTTCATTTGGCTTAGTAAATGAGCTGAAGCACTGTTTACTTCTGCTATCCAATCCTGTACAAGCAAAAATCCTATGTTTTACATTTTATTGCACGTGATTCTTTGCAAAGTGAACTGTTACTAGGGATGAGCGAGAATACCTGGAGGATTCACAGGATTCCATGGGAATTCTCCTGTTTGCGATACCTGGGGCACTAGAGGTTAATTAGAGGTTATTTCCGATCTGCATGATGCAGCCCTGGAAATACTCTGTGTTCCCCGGGCACTAGAGGTTAATTAACCTCTAATGCCCCCCGGGATCGCACACTCTTCTCAATGAATGTAGTGACAGCTGCAATCATTAAGAAGATGCCCGGCAAAGGAGAACCTCTTGACAATGTAATGTATGTATCTCTTACAAATGATACTTTTGTTACAGATACAAATGTATCATTAGTAAAAGATACTTATATTACAATATCAGGAGGTTCTCCTGTGCTGGGCATCTTCTCAATGATTGCAGCTGTGGCTGCATTAATTGAGAAGAGTGTGCGATCCCCGGGGCATTAGAGGTTAATTAACCTCTAGTGCCCGGGGAACGCAGAGGATTTCCAGGGCTGCATCAAGCAGATTGGAAATCCTCCTGTTCGTCGAGAGCTCGACCTCTTGGCGAATCAGAAGGCCGTTCTTGCTTAGATTTTCGGTAGGCGAGAAAGGCCCGATTTGCCGCCAGATCGAACTTAATGTTCTTGCTTGCTCATCCCTAACTGTTACCACATTCAAATAGCTAAGTGAACTATTTTATCATTGTAATAATTTACTTTGCTAAGTAAAGAGCCTAAACGCCTTTAATAACTTAAAGTGTATCTATACCCACAAAATTTTATATTAGCTTTACATAGAATGGGGAAATTATAGACCCTTTCAGGTGGTACTGCTATCCAGTACCCCGTTAGAGAGTTCTTCTCATTTTCTTATTTAGAGACAGCATTTTACTAAAGAAGAAGTGAAAAAAAAAATCTGCAACAGGAAAACAAACAATAATTAAAAGCTGGCTGGGGTTCTTGCCTTGCCTAACCTAAAATAAAAAACACATTTTTGAAAAGCTGCTGATATAAAAAGAGTGAAAACATTTTTTAAAATTACAATAACACATTAAACTTTATATGAAATTTTAGCTATTGGGTAACATCCACTTTAAATTACAAAATAATGAGCACAGTTATTTGTTTTTATAAGAACATTTTGAAACAAAGGTGTTTTCCTTCCATTCTTGAACTTTGCATGATTCCTCAATGGCAGGATCTGACATTATAAATTCCTAATATCCTATATGGAATTATCTCAGTTTAACAGGTCCCAGCAGTCTCTGCATTATGCCGTCTGCTATTACCGCGGTGTTCTCATAGTTTGGGAACACAGTAATATTAGGGGAAAAAATAGAAAAAATAGAAAAGCAGATTGCTCGCTGTGGGATCACAAAACTCTGAGTCATGTTTTAATGCCATAATCCAAACCAATTTAATAAGATCTCCATTTATCACAGCAAATTATGACTCATTGTTGGTGTAAAAAGTGTGAAATCTATTTCCTACTTTTTGTAGACTTGTATTTCTGAATGCAGAAAACTCTTAAACAGTTCTCGCTAAATGTTTAGAAAATAACTTGCCAGAACTGTAATGAAAGTAGATCATGCTGGAACTGTGCTGAACTAAATATCTGTTTCTGTTTAAAGAAGATCCCCATCCTAATGGAAAAACAGGAAGTTATTTTAAAATGATGAGCTGTTGAAATCACTAAATATAACCGATTATTATTTCACTAAGTTTCCTTGCAGCGGCTCCCCTAGCAAATATGAAATCATTAGATACAACCAGACATTTTTGTACTTAATTTCCTTGCAATGGCTTTTCCTGTTAATATGCAGCCCAAAAACCTGATATTGCTGGCTGGTTGTGTCTATGACCCCTCTTTATAGCCTTCTGATTAACATTGTTGTAGAATAGGAAAATACATTGCATTATGGAAGTTCAGTTTTTTTATTCTGGTTCAGACCTGAGCAGTTTATATGCTTAGAAGAAGCAGGGGCCACACACAGGTCCTATTTCTTTTTTTTTTTTCTTTGAATTTTTTCTTGTCTTATTGTTATATATAATGATAATATAAACAAAAAGTATGGACTGGAATAGAGCTGTAGACTTATGTGTAAGGCATACATGACTGGGTTACGGAGGTACTTTGGGACCCTACATAGACATTACTAGTTACCCTAAACTTTTTAGGTACTAGTATAATAATAGTTCTTTTTATTCAAATAGATTATAATGCAAAAATAAATAGTCAACATTTATATAGATATAAAACATCAGATAATCTTCTCAATACCAATAAAAAGTGTAATATGACTATATCAGCCTTGTAGGTGTTGAGCAAGAAAAAAACTCTCATCACAACAAATATTAGATTTCCCCTATTACTGTTTTATTATTATATATGTTTTCTATATATGAAGGATACTGATTGATATTATTCCTCACTCTACTCAGTGTCATTTGTCTCTACTACCCCTGAGGAAGCACCTAAAGATGAAACGCCTCCAGAAATAAGACTACTATATTTGCACAATGGACACTTATTTCTATCCAAATATACCAACAAACTATGTTTGTATGCTTTAAAGATGCTATAGTGGTATTGTGTCTAGAGCTGCTTCAGGCAAACGATACCTACTGTGTATGTAATGTTTGAAACTGTTTTTCACTATCACTGGGACTAGGCTGGAATATAGCCAGAAATCAGAGTGCTTGCTTAGAAATGAAACAAGTGTTCTAGAACTTTTTATCAGAACACTTTTTGGAGCTATGGGACACCAGAATGTTGGTGAAATCCCAGGAAAGTCGTATGGATCTGGATGAGTTGGAAGGTGCTTCCGGGCACCTTCGTCTAAAGCCCATCTACAGGCAAAACCTGTAGATGTCACCCATATAGTATGTCCTTTGTTAACCTTTTGGACCAAACCAGTGCTGTTTCCCTGTCTGTTGACATTGCCTACAGATTCTTTTGAAAAACCTTGGTACTGGAGAGCCAAAAGATATGTCCATGTCATGCAGGTAGTGTTGTAAACACCTGAAAAGGACCCTGCTTTCTGTAAAAAGAAGCATTACATATTAGAGGAGAAATATCACATAACCGCAAATTTAGGTCAGTAAGATGGGGCACTGGGACACCTTATTTTCCCTTTTCTTTTTCTGTGTTGTTAGAAGTGGATGATGGTGGTACAAAAGACGCCCAGAGACCGGCTAGCTTCTTCATCATACATGTTGGTTACCACTTATGCTGCTATGTAACTGCTATAATTCTTCTCAGACATTGTCTACAATCTCAAATAAAAGAAATTTGATTCATGTGTCTCTTGGTGCTCAACATTTAAACATCCATATATATTCATTCCCCTATAGTTTCCTAATTCCTATTAGATTGTTAGTTCCATTGAACAACTTTGTTTCATAAAAACTTATATTCATTTCATAGCTACAGTATGGTACATAATCTTGTATAGAAATGTTTACTGTAAGAAATAATAATTATTATCCTAAGCAATTATAGTCCAAGCTATCTGTTTTGTATGGATCCACCTTTGACATATTTGTCTGAATTGACATGTAGATATGGATAAATACAACACATTGTGATTCTTTTCATAATATACATTCCATTACCTGCTCAACTCTCAGTAAGTGTAATAAATCTCATGCATCAGAAAACGGATATTGATGTCAGCTCAGAGGGATCAGAAATTGACATGTTACCATTAATACCCATTAACTTGCATCCGGTAACACTATTTACTATAAATCAGTTTCTCTTTAATCTTTCCCTTATTTACTGACTATTGGTGTGGATGGTGAGCTGAACTGTGAACTGCAGAATATAGGGAATAATATTGTCTTGTATAGGAAACATTTTGTATTCTGGTAACTGTATATATGTGTCTAAGACTATACTTTCAGTTCTCATTTTTCAGTTTCATTCCCTGAATGGTTTCATTTACTAAAAGAATATAAGCTGATCACATCGAAAATTATCCCCCTGCAAGGAATAAAACATATATGTGTTAGATCAGTGGTCGCCAACCTTTTTGGACCCATGGAGCACTAAATTTACCGGCTCCGGACCGCACATGCACGGGCACCTGGGTGTTACTCAAAGGGGAAGGAGTTTTCCACATAGTGACGTCATGATGACAGAACCCAGAGACACAACCAGCAAACCCGTTTTAGATTTCTTTGCTTGTGATTAGTAATTCTTTACAACACTAACTCTCTGCATTCACTAAATAAGTGAAATATCCCATGCCAGGTAATAATTCACCTTGGTTAGTGAATAGCCTACATTTCTTTAGTAAATCATCCCCAATTTCTAATTTTTGATGTGAATTCATTCTGTATGTGTGGGGTCTGCAGTATTATAGCAAAGGCGGGTGGCGTTTAAAGGGAAGGAGGTGTTTAAAGTGTATTAGATTCTAAAAAACAGCTTTTATTTGCTGTATATTTTGATCTGGTTAAAATTCTTTAGATATGACTGTTAAAGTTTAATCCACTAATATTTTGCTTTCCTTAGTTCCTTCTTTCCACCCTCATGAAAATGCTAATGAAATTACAAAAAAAAAAAAAGACTTACCATTTCCATCCCATACCTAATTTTAGAGCAAATGGGCTCATCACTGTACAACACAGGCTGATTGAGGCTGATAGAAGGGGTCAGCACAGATCATAGATGAACTCAGGAAGCTGTGGAAATGCCCACATGTGATGCCAAGTCTTTGACCGAGGGAGCTAACAACCAATGAATGAAATGGATGGGCCGGGGTCAGTACACTTGATGAACAAGGGACTAAATGACCCTGAATGTCGGTAAAATAAAGCAGGCTCAATTTGACTTTTATTGCACACTATGGGAAGCATGCAGTTTGCAGTGATATCAGAGTAAGCAGTTTCAGTGTAAGAGATGAGTCTGTACGACTGTGCAAGATTGAGGGTACACCTGGAGTTCAGCTTTATGTGCAAAAAAATATTTGGGCCTGATTTAATAAAGCTCTCCTGGGCTGGAGAGGACACACTGGGTGATCCAGCAAACCTGGAATGGATTTCTTTAAAGCCATTTGCTGTTTGCTATGGAAATGATTTGAATCGTGGACAAGATCCATTCCAGGTTTGCTGGATCACCCAGCTTCACTGATGAAAGTGTATCCTCTCCAGCTTTGGAGAGCTTTAATAAATCAGGGCCATTATATCAGAAATTCAGGACTGTCCAGTGTTGTGTGCACACTTTCTGTGTAATTTCAGGTTTTCTTAGCTCGTATCTTGCACTGCATAACAATTAGCCCATATGCTGTAGAGATAAGGTAATGGAAGAGATAATATAGTTTATCTGACAGTCAGGCAGGGCTGACACTAAAGCTGCGTACACACGTGCAATTTTTGTCGTTGGAAAGGATCTTTCACGATCCTTTCCAACGACAAAGGACTACACAATGCATGAACGGTGCTGTGCATACAGCACCGTTCTTCTCCATGGAGAGGGGAGGGGGGAGCGAGGGAACGGCACCCTGCTGGGCGCTCTCCTCCTTCCCTTGCATTAGGATCGGTTGTCATTCATCGTTCGTGGATCCGCCAGGACAGATCCACGGACGATGAACGACACCGACTGTACACACGCCAGATTCTCGCCCGATATCTGGCCAATGCCGATTCTCGGGCTAGAAAAATCTGACGTGTGTATGCAGCTTAAATTCAGACATGTGGTGTGCACAAGAGGAAATAAAAAGATATGTGCATTCCTGATCAGATCAACAGGTCATTTTCTCTACTTGTTGAGTCATAAAAAGTATAAAAATTTAGGTGATATGCTGCACATGTTGTAGTAATATAGAGATGTATTATTACGTAAAATTGTATTATATACAGATACTAATATATAATGTATTAATATGTTTTTTTTTATTTATACTCATATACACTCCAGTGGTGGGACCCCTCACAAGCTCCCTTGCTGGTATCAACATATTCTTCAACTCTTCTTCCTTCAATCTTTGACCAACAGGCATTCAAAACCCTAGGACTCCTCCAGATGTTACCAGAAGTTCCTTCAACGTTGGTTGACTGCCCTCCTATTTAGTGGCGTGGAAGGGCCAGATGCAGGACACCAATGATTGTTTTAGCCATCTGTAAGGGTTGCATTCTGACCACCATTGTAAGGAGAGGCATTCGTTCCACTGACCAACGTAAGAGTATTTTGATTAGTTTTAGCAGGGTTTCCCTGAGGCTTAAAATTATTTAAAGGGTTCCTTTGGTGTAATAAGTTTGAGAAAGACAGGACTACAGGCATGTGAATCAGGAATGAGAATGCTACTAGCAACACAGATTACATGAGAGTGGCAACTTTGCTTTAAAATCAGGAGCAGTGCAGTATTGTTGCCACCCCATAACAGGAAGCTGAATCAGGTGGGCTTTATTGACAAGAACGACAGGTTTATGTGAGACTTTTCAGAATGTACTTATAAGTACATCATTAAGTATTGTGGTCATGGTTATACTAGCATCTAAACAATTACAAGTTTTAGTTTTGTAATATTGGGAGAATAGAGTTACTTTTTAAAACCTGTGCACAGATACCTAACCTGGCCAGAAAAAATAAAAACAATTGAACTGTAACCAGCCAATGAGCTGCATAATAATACGCATGCTAAACTCACAAAGTATTCTTGCTTGTGGGCCAAAGATAAGATATGGTTTCTATTGAGTGAAACCGATTCATTGAATCTTGGCTACCTTTTCAGGTCTATGGTTTTCTAACTTGCCATTCCATGCAAAGTACACCCAGATACGGGCCAGAGATACATTTTTATGGCAGCCGGATTAGAATAATAGAGACAAAAGTAATCTTCTTGCAGCTACTTCTTGCTGGCTTCATGTAACAGAGCTCCTTTGTAGCAATCTATATATACAGCTGTGTCTACTGGATGGTGCCCAAGGGGTTGTACATCATAGTTTGCTAAATTTTAATCATGCTAATGTTTGCATTTGTGTGGAGTTCACATGTCCCACAAAGCTCTTAATCCTAGCTTTGCAATGTTAGGCAGTATGCCCAGACTCACTTGGGTCCTCCCTTGCAAATGGCACTTGTTCTATTCACTGCTACAGAGGGCAATACATTTATACATTTATGTATCAGATAAAAGCGCAGCTAGGAGAACTGCCCCATTAGGCTATAAACCTCCAACGAGATGACACTGGCAATTAATTTACAAATTACAATGGACTTTCGTTCCCTTTGTTCCGTGTTCCCTTAAGGATTCAGATCTAAGGTCTGTAGCTTTTGGATTAAGTGAGACTGAAATTGATATTTCAAGCTAATAACATTTTATACAAAATGCAGTAAAGAAAACGTGGAAGTGTTTCTTAAAGAGACACTAAAGACAAAGTAACAGTTCTTGTGGAAAGGGTCCTCCTGTGCATTATTATTTATACAACATGCACATTGGCTGGTAGACCTGAGAAATGTCACATGGGAGGAGGTTTAATGCCTACACACACCCAGCATAAGTATGGAACATACCCTTGCCACATGCAGTTTTGCACCCTAAAACCCACTTTATTGTACTATGCATTATGCAGCCTATTTACAATATAGAGGGTGAATTCTGGATTTTGTAGAGTATTTGTAGTTGCCAAGAAAGATATTGGTACCATATTGTAATGGAGTATGATGGTGGTACAACTTGGTGGACAAAGTGAAAAGAAGAAAATAGCACAGATTTCTTTTAATTTCAGTTGGCCCCTATTGTACAATATACACTGTTATATCAACTTTATACTGGCTTTTAAAATGTTTCAAGACAATCATATTGAGGATGAATGAAAGATGTAGTTTTTTATAACACTAATACATTTAATAAATTATGCATTTTTGTATATAGTTCTATAGGTCAGACCAAAAAGTGGGACATATGAGGAGGAAAGAGGGGCAGAAGGATTGAGTTCCAAAGGTGGACAGTTAGAAGTTATAATGGCGGAGGAGTGCTGGTGAGGTGAGTATCACTGGGTCACGAGGACAAGCACAGACACTGTCACTTTGTCCTGAATGGGAGCCCTCATGGGAGGAATTATGCTAAAGTCAAAATGTCTTCATTGGTGGGTGTTTGTCTGGAGGATTGCACTTCTATAGTCAGGCTCCATTTACATGCACAGGCCAGGAGCGTAAAAAGGGAAGAAATCTAAAAGTAGGGCTGGAGACCAGTTTAAAAAATATGTATAGCTAAACATTTTTTAAAAGTTTTCTAAAGTAGGGAGGGGTTAGAAACCTCTGCCACATTTTCTGCTGTCTCTGCCACATTTTCTGCTGTCTGTGTCCAGTGCTGGATTCACTGTAGCTATTTGTCCTGGTGACCACTATTTAGATGGGGGTAAACCCATGGACAATTGTCAAAGAATGGAATTACTCTAATTTTGGAGAAACTTACTCTCCCTTTCTACTGTATATCTGGAACAGGAAGTGAAGCAAAATCTCCCCCAAGGTACACTGACATAAAAAGTAAATTGATTGGAATTTTAACTCTTCCCTACTTTGTCCAAAATTTAAAAGAGCCATTGGGAAATGCAGACTGTTTACAGTAATGTCGGTGTTTACAACAGAGATGAATGAATATATTTAGGAAATCTGACTGACTGTCACTGTATACAAAATGTGGGTGGTAAAAAGCTACAAAGACATCTTTTGAAAGTAAAAAACATTAGCTAGGACAACTTGGTAAAGACAAGCATTAAACAGAAAGTGTCCAACTTGATGTAGAGGATGCCAATCTGCTAAGGTTTGCTAGCAAACCTACACAAACCTATTGGAATGCCTTTCACTTTAATTCAGTCCAAAATAAAATCTAAGGGTCAGCAGAACCATTTAAAAAAAATGAAATAATATAATGATATAATGATAGTCATGAACAAACATAATGCCATCATTTTGAAAAAAGAATAGGTCTACAGGGAAATTAATGGAAAGTGGGGGGCCTGTAATTCGGCAAGTATGTTACTTTGCCCTATCTGGACAAAGTACAGGTTCATGTGGATAACAAAATTCCAAACTCAAACTAGAATGTTAAAAGATGCCCAATAAAGCATAATGAACAATAATAAAAGGCTAGTAGTACTAAAGTGATAACCATACAACATTTTTGGCTGAAAATTACGATAGTTTATACGCATTGAGATTAAAGATCTTGGGTTTGCACCTGAAAATAAATAAGACAAACACTATGACAAAAGAATCAATAAATCCATATTTTCACCCTTAATGGAGAAGAAATGTATATAGTAGACAACTTTGGCTTCCTTGAGTCAATAATCAATAAATGTCAAACAGCTAAGAAATCTGACAAAAAATCACCCGTGGAATGCCTATGCCTATGAAGGATCTTCCATTTTAGTGATAGACTTTTGTACAAATGTATGATTTGTTAATGTGGAAAACCACAGAAAAAAATTGTACAGGAAAGAAATGGAACAGATCACAGATCTCATCTCAGCAACCAGGAATCCCGGGAAAAGCATGGAACATAGTAGTCGATCTGTCCTCACTGTGATACCCACTTTTGGGTAACATTTGGGCTCTCTTGGTATACATAAAAAACAGTGTTTGAGAATCTGACTTTTGGATCAAAAGTTTGCAATGATTAAAGCAACTACAAAGAGATCTTCCAAAATCCTCTATTTCTAATCCAAGAGATATATTGCTAATCTACTGGCCAAATGTGTCTGTTTGTTGCCGACCTTTGCCTGTCTACTGCTCATGTCTGCCTCAGCCCTCTCTTACTTTTCTACTAATTAGGTTTTCTTACTGCCAACCATAACTCTTGGCCCTTTCTTCTGATACTCTTTAGGTGGGTTAGCCTGCTTTCCTTATCTTTGATGGACCAAACCCAGGGACTGAAACCTGGTAGGCAATCACAGTTATCAGTTATCTACCAAGGTTGGTGGTCCATAGTCCCTTGCTTGATGCTCTGTAGTAGACTGGTGATTGCTTAGACCCTGAATGTTGGGCAAGCCTGTGCAAACTGCCAGTGCAGGGCATAATACATATGCATGTTATAATATTGACTGTCTACCTCTGTCATCAAGCCTGCAAATGTGTTCATGTACAAATCCTACATGTATCCTTGTATATAGACCCTAAAAATTATGAGTCATCAACTGCCAACGTAAAAAAATGAATGCTTGCAAAATTGTTACTTTCTAGCAGCAAACATGGTGATCAGGGACTTTAGGAGAAACCACCACTGATACCCATTCTGGCCTTTGGCGTTCCCCTATTTAATAGTGGCAAACACTTTCTGGAACAGTGAAAGTGGCAACCCTGCTGGAAAATGGTGACTTTTACAGCTGATTAATACTTTTAATAATGGCTTGCAGCACATAGACACAAAGTAACTTAATTTGATGCAAAAATGTTTGTCCATTTCACCAAGTAAATGTTAAATTCATCCCATACTGGTTCAGTCACCTTTCTTAGAAAAAATAATAAACCACCCTGTAACTTGTTCCAAGGCTTATGTAATTGTAGAGATGTCAGCTAACGTTGTTACTAATATGCCCTGGTGTAAAATTTGCTAAATATTAACTATACTGAACTGGGTGCTTCAAACTTCAGAGGATTACAGAACATTGCAAAACAAGGTAACATCATGAACTCGCAGGCAACATTGTTTATTCCCACCGAGGTTTTGAAAATAAAACAAGCCAAGCATGAAAACCGTATTAACACTTTCTTCTCTACTGACACTTCATAATTCCCGCGCAAACATTTATATGGATGGGCATAGGCAAATAATAACGAATGGGTTTGGTCATAAATCTGGTACTAGATAGTGATCACCTTATAAATCCGGGTTGTTAAATGCAGAACCAAGGTCTCATCCATGGGCTCAGTGTGTTAAATGGTCAATAGACCAAAAAGTAATATTTTGCTTATAGTTGGATACTATATGAATAAGATAATATATAAGATATAAGATAAGTTGTGTGCAGATGCTTAAATATTCCCACTTAAAAGTCGGTGATGGTTTTATAAGCAAACGTTGCACAGAGCGGCTGTATGGCTGCTGCCAAGAAAAGTGTTCTGTTCCATGGAGTGATGGTGTTGATGTTTGATTGTTAACTTAGATAATCACACAAGATTGCCCCTAGTGATGAAAATCTAATGTCTGTACAAAGTTTCAAGCCCCTGGACCTTTACGTATTTTTTCTTTATATGTATCATTCTTTCTATCTGTCTCTGACCATCTTTGAGTTTTGGGTGTTCCTGGCCATCATTTCATGTTCCAGAACCTCTTGTATTCTCCATAATAAAAAATATTTACAATTCTAAGAACTTGAAAAGTCAAGTTGTGCAGACCAAGGGTCTCAAATTGTTGTCCAACATCTACCAAACACTTTGGGTTATCTGGCCCTTGGGATCTATTGAGGTCCCTCAAGCTATTGTCTTCCATCTTGATTCTGTTGTGGTCCTGAGTCAAAAGATCTGAGTGGCTTAGTCAGCTGACCTATTTTAAAAAGTATTTCCCTTTGTAGCTATTATCGCATTATTGATTAAATTGGACCTTACATCAAAATGCAAGGTTCACATATCTTGTAGACTCATTATCCCGTCTTCTGATTAGTTTATCTAATCAAGGGTCCTATTACTCAGCCTTCTTTGATATTTTGGAAACTCTGAGGATCCCAAATCTCAAAGGATATTGCTCCAACACAGTATTGGAAGACTTCCCATGAATATTTAGATACCTTGAAATTTGAGATCACTATAATCAGAAGGCCCAGTACCATCACCCGACCATACACAAGGCAGTCAGGTAGATGTTAGGCTGAAAATGGTTGAAATCCAAACGGTTAGCTCTTTGGTGAAAAGCAAACTTCTGGTTTGCCTCGAGGAGCGACAAACAGCACCACAGGTTTTGTGTTTGCATTCAATAATGTTGTGTTTGTGGTGATGTGGTTCTTACTCCAGAAGAGGAAAAGCAACCACACAGCGAGAAGCTACATGTCACTTCCAGGAACCATGCTGCAACCCCAGTGCAAAGCAAATGCAACTGAAAACTGATATCAAATATTTGCTCAAATTTGTTCCTAACTACTCCCATACAGGGCAGTTGGGAGCTCAGCTGAGCATGCAGTACAACTCTGCAATTTACTCCAAATCTAAATCTACAAAATATGATGACTTGACATTTTAATAAAAGGGCTGCTATGAGATGAAAAAAGAGTACCGGTAATTAAACTCAGCTATTGAGAGCCCCCTCTAGTGGAAATTCTACTAGTTTTGCATTTAATACATTTACAAACTATAAGAAAAAAAAGTCACTTGTCAGTGTTTTTCTGGGAAACATTAAAATAATAATTCAAAAACACGCTAGGTGAAAATATACAATATTTTACCTTTAATGAACAGTATACAAGTAACGCTGGCTCGCTTGTGGCTGCTAATGTTATTTTAAAGACAAAGCATCTTGTCTTAGCAGACACATTATTTTAGAATTGGGAATGTAATAGCTTTGTGACTGACAGTAATGTAGGTGGAGAGTGCAGCCCAGGATCCCATATTGAACCGAGCATCAGCAGCCTTCATCCTGGAATTGACAATATTGAAGCCAAGAGGTCTGAAATATTGAAGGATGAGCAACCTGATTCAAAGTACTTGGGAGACAATAGCTTTTAATTGTGTACAATCCATAGATTACCATTTCCTCTCATTATTACAGCGACTGCGATTTGTACCAAATGATTTTTTTTCTAGAGGATTTGTACAACAGAATTCATTTTACTGAACAAGGTGGTGCGCTTGCTTCTTCTTCTTGTCCATAGAACAGGAATTTGGTTACAGGAGAATGTTAAGGTCTATGTCAAGGCAAAAAAATATTTTAGTACATCTCTGCAGTTTATGCGCAATTCACTGTGTTTTGTCCCTTACAAAATGCCACAAGTACAATAAAAATAGTATTAATCTGCCAGAAACCTTCCCTTTAAAAAAAACACAAAAAGTCCTGCGCGTGTCTAGGATAGTGGTAGCAAATATCTGCAAAAAAGATAGGCCAGATACTTGCCATCTCACGGGAGCGTGTTGGGTTTGTTATCACCACTATCCTAGACACGCGCAGGACTTTTTGGCTAGGTTAGTGACTAAGGATGAAACCTGGCTCCACATCTAGGATCCTGAAACCAAGGAACAGTCAAAGTAATGGGGCCACAGCTGGTCCCCGCTGCTGAAGAAGTTCCGAACCCAGAAATCAGCCAAAAAAGTCATGGTGTGCGTTTTCTGGGACAAAGACAGTATTCTGTTGGTGGACACTTACCTCAGGGCTCTAGTATCACCGGACAGTATTATGCTAACCTCATGGACCAGCTGAAGGAGGTAATTAAGATGATACGCCGTGAAAAGTTGAACAAAGGGATGCTTTTTTTGCAGGACAATGCACCTGCACACAGGTCCAACGTTGTGACTGCCAAATTGAACACCCTGGGTTTCCAATTGGTCCAACAAGCCCCCCTACTCACCTGACCTGGCCCCTTCAGACTATTATCTGTTCCCGAATTTGAAGAAACACCTGAAGGCGCAACGTTTTGAGGACATTCCTGACGTCAAAGATGCTGCTGAGAGCTGGTTTGCGGCCCAACCAAAGGACTTTTATTTGAACGGTCTAGAAAAGCTGCAACTATGCTGTACCAAGTGCATCAGTGTCAGGGGGGCATATGTTGAATAAATTTGTTATTTCATAACTGTGGCTCTCTTCTTTCTGGGCAAAGCCAGGAACTTCTCAGCACCCCCCTCGCATATATACAGGGCGTCCCGAAGGTCGCTACACACTTCCTTTTTTTCTATTTCATTCCAGGTATCATTTGGTGATACATGAGGCCATAAGCATATGACAACTTAGGCTTTGCAGTTTTTGTAAGCGCATCATTCCTTTAATCTTGGCTCACCAATTGATATTGGAGCAGCATTGTAAAATTGCCACTTGAAATTTTTCAGTCCCCAACTGCAGTTCAGCACAAGTTTGAGAAGCTTTATGGGCATCACACTGCTCCAACATGTAACACAATTTATGCTATCCATGGCAAGTTTCTCTAAACAGGATCTGTTCTTGACAAATCACACAGCAGAAGGCCTGCTACTACCACCATCAATGAAAACACTGAACTCCCGGTGTTTGCATAAAGCCAGGGAAAGTTCATTCGGGCTGCACTGGAACTCAGCATCAACATAAGCTCGATTCAACAGATGCTTGAGTGATAATGCTCTACCCGTACCGACTTTAGGTTGTTCAAAAATGGAAGAATATGATGCTCATGTGGAAATGTGTGAATCACTCTTACACTATTACCAAAATGACTCACAGCTTTGGAAAACCTATGGTTCAGCTACGAGTCTATGTTTCATCTCTCTGGTCGGGTAAACCAACACAACTGTCAAATCTGGGGAAGATCAAACCCAGCAGTATAAACGACACTCTCCAAAGCTGGTAGTTTGGTGTGCAATGTGCAAGTAAATTAAAAAAAATAAAATAAAACACACATTTTCCATTGACATTTAAATTCTGCAAAAGTCACCTCCTCTTTGCTCTTACACCACCATCCCAAGTCCTGGCATTTTCTTCTTTTCCTTCTGTAGTGTACAGTTTCTAGCTCATCGATTGTAAGCTCTTCGGGGCAGGGTCCTCTCCTCCTGTATCACTGTCTGTATTAGTCTGTCATTTGCAATCCCTATTTAATGTACAGCGCTGCGTAATATGTTGGCCCTATATAAATCCTGTTTAATAATAATAATAATAATAATCACCATTCATCAAGAATTTGCACAGCAGGATGTGTTTCCTGAGCACTGTTGTTAATGTAACACAACTGGTAAGCATCACTGGTAGTAACACCCCGCACTGTATAACTCTGATAAATTCTGCCAAACTGGGTGCCATCTCACCATCCACCCTGTGTAGAACTCACTTAGGGTCTCCCCACCAAACCAATTTCGAGGCCTGTTGGCTGAAGAGGGTTTGTGGCCCTTGTGCAGTAGCAAACATCTACCCATGTCTACCCATGTCACCCCTCATATTTCTTATTATCATTTCTTATTCTCATTCTTCAGATAGGTTTCATTTAAAGAGTAATTTATTTCTAATGGTACCCTTTAATTATCTGGTGCTTTTCAGCCTACAAAAACAATTCAATTGAATTCAATTTGTTATATTTGCTTAATACCTGTTGATGAGTGAGAGGACAATTCTTCACTGGAATCCAAAGCAATATTATTCATCCTGCCTGAGATTCCTCTGAACTACAGAAATCCTTTCCCCCTCTTATTAGGATACCAGGTTCCTCTGTAGAATTTTTGGTTTTTACATGAGTATTGGGTTATTTTCCCATCCAATGTTCTGTAGTTGATCCTTAAAAACCTGCTGTATTCAGCTCATTAGTCTTATTAAAACTCACAGTTAGCAATAGAAAAAGATGCACTGATGAGTTTACACAATGCTGATTGACACAGAATCTTTGACAATTAGCTAAAGGGAATCCATAGCCATTTATTTAATGAGAATGTGATTAGCTTAATGGATAGTAGGTCATTTTTCACCATATATTCATGTTTTTAAAAGCTTTTTTTCTGTTCATATGTATTGCAGAACAGAAATGGGCCGTATTGTGCTTCATGTATATCAGGGTAGAATAGTGACGCTATTATTAATGTAGCATATGGATGGAATCTACCAATAGAGTTAATAGAATTTGTAGATAATATTAGAATTTGTAGAGTGCAGGTTCTGTGGACCTAAGAAGAAAGTAAATTAAATACCATTATGTAAGCAGGACAAGATAAGAATGCAAATATTGCCCTAATCATAGCAGCTCAGTTTGTCTTAACTGATCTGACCATATGCTTCATTGTATCATTAACCATGTAATGCAAAGGCTTCTAACTATCCCTCATTTGGTTGGATTGTCCATCTTTAGGAGACAAATCCTTCTGTCTCCCTAACCTCTCTAACCTCCTTTTTTGCTTTTACATTTTATATTTGCCCTAGTTAGGTTGGAATTACATTATTTCTTCACATTCCTGGTCATTGGAAGAGTTGTCATGCCCTTTGACTACAATTGTTGTAATAAATGGTGACCCTTTTTCTCACAAAGTTAGGAGGTAAGAAAGAGTCTTCATGCATACAGATTGAATGGATCAGTTTAGATTGTTCTCATATTGGGATTGATTTATTAAAGCTCTTCAAGACTAGAGAAGATAGACTCTCATGGAACTCATGAAGATGAGGCTTATTTAATATCCTTGGTAAATCTTAAAAAGATTGTATAGGGTATGGCCAGCTTTAAGAAGATATCCCCTCACTTTCGAAGCTGAAGACACAACAGAAAGTGAGAAAATTTCCCCAAACGTAAGGAAAACCAATCCTCTAACATTGGGAAATGTCCCAATTTCCTCTACTTCCATCCCACAGACAAATGATAAATCTTAGATTTACCCTTTACTTCCTGTCTTAGTGAAAGGGTCCTTATGATTGGTTTTCTGTTTTCTTACAAAGTATATCAGAAATCTGACCATTTTTTAGTTTTGGAAATAAAAGGGTATGAACGAGTTTGAGATGATAGTCAAGGATATTCTTGGACATAATAGCTCCAAATCCGTCAAGAAAATATCCTCGAACATCAGGTTTTGGTTAACTTCAAAGAACATCTGAACCTACACAAACCAAACCACAGCACATTTGGTCATCTCTGTTCCATTGACTCCAAATGTTTGATTATCTCCAACTTTAAAGCTGCGTACACACTTCCAATTTTTATAGTTGGAAGAGAACGACGAACAAACAACGAACGATCGATTGGGCAAAAATCGTTCGTAAAAAAAGTAACCAACGACGCCGACGAACGAGGATAGTCGTTGGAAATGAACGACCGGACCGGCGGATCGGATTGGACGACGATCGTTGACCATCTATCGCGTGTACGGTCGTTCATTGATCGTCCATGGTCTGAGCATGCGGGGTGAACGAACGTTCACTCACTTCCTGTGGTGCACGTCACTTCCTGTATCATTCAAACGATCGCATCTATCGTGTGTACAATATCTGCGAACGATCGTGTCGTTATCTGTATGTACAGGATCGGTGCTATACGATCGTTCGCAGATATCGTGCAGGATCGTTCGTCGTTCGTTTACCAACGATAAAAATTGGAAGTGTGTACGTAGCTTAAGTCCTAATTTAGACCCTAATGTGTACATATACATTAATGCAAACCTGAATCCGGATCTACACCAACCCTGCTCCATCTGAACAAAACTGGTTTTGGATTTAGATACAGTCACACTATAAGCAAAATAAAACAAACATAAAAAGTGCATACATAAGCATTACCATTTAGTTTTTGTTTTTTTTTAAATCTCTTCTATAACCTAGTTTAACTACCGGGACATCCAGTATTTTTCCACTTCTTGTAATAGACCAATCTGTACAGCAGTTTCAGTACCAGGGTTGGGTGCTTAGAATGGTCCACTCTTATTTGCGTTGTTTCCAAAAAAATTAGGTTAGTTATCAATTTATTTATCACTTATTAAGATTATATAAAACTGACGGACCATTTAAGACTCCCATATTTAACAGGATGGTGACACTGCTGTGTGATTTCAATGCAAGATGAACAGATATGTCCTATTATTACTAGAATTAGTAATATCTACTGAACTACTCTCAGCCTCAACAGCTAAAAATACTATAATACAGAGAGGATGGATATATGATTAACAGGCTGCATCATACATGTTATTTTTTAATCTCACCCATAGTTGGATGATACCTTCAGGCAAATGATAACAGTGAACACCAGCCCTAAGCAAGGCTTTCAGAAACATTTTACAAATGGGGATTTGCATTTACAAAGTGGTTTCCATGTTATCTTTTTCTCATACTCTCACCCATGCTTTTTTTTTTTTTCTCAAGCCTCTAACATTCTTTCTCTCTGATGGTGATGGTTAAACAATTTGTTTTTTCTGATGTGCCACATCATTGAGAGATTTCAGAAGACAATTTTGTTCACTTGAATGATTAACAGAGAGCCAACAGGTCACTCGTGTTTTGCCTTTGATGAGTTTGGCTTTAGACCAGGGCCAGCTAGTAGCTCTTTAACTCCAGGAGACAAAAACCTAGCTCATCATTGGCATAGTCACTGAGTAATAAAATTCTACTACGAACAAAAATAGAAAATTTATCAATTGGGAAATCTCTGAAGATCATTTGAAAGGTCTCCCATGACTGGTAGCAGAGAGAATTGGACATTGAATACATATACAGTATACCAGCTTACATTTCTATATATAAATATATATATATATATATATATTGCGATATATAACCATCAGGGGTTCTCAATGTGATGTTTTGGGTACTGCTTTGTTAAACCAGACCCTTATACTGTCCACTAAATGCACGTGACATGATAAGAATGGAGGGAAGAAACTAACAGACAGGGACCGAACATTGTCACCCTAAACTCCGGAAGTGCCGAAACATGGACCTTCAGGGCAGACCCATCAGATTTATTTTATGGAAAGCTGTAGAATAAGAATGACGGAAAATGAATGTTGAGATTACAATACTCTGATTTCAGTGTCTAAATGTGCCTATATTTAAACATACCCCACTTATAATAGTATATTGAGAGCAAAACATTTCAAACCTTATGTATGCTAATCCATCAAAACATTTCAGCCAGCCCCAATCATCATTTTATTTTCACTTTAATATTCTTAAAATAGCTTTGTATAGAGGGAATTCCACATGCCACAGTGTTCCTACGGTGTCAAGTTAAGTGGGCCTCAAGAAAACGAGGGATGTCTAGTCCTATCTGCAAAACACTGATATACATTACAAGCCCCTCCAGCCTCTCTTACCAACTATTCTCCAGGTATTGTAATTAATTTTCAGAAAAGAGATAAGACCCTGGAAAGTATGAAGTCATGCAGCTCACATGGATGAAGCAGAAGTAGTTCCATTCTTTTTCATTTCTTCTGGAGACCTGAGAGTCTTAAATTAGTCATAGTCTCTCCTTGCTCTCATTTCTTTGTTCATTAGCATGTCGGAAAACCTATTAAAAGAAGAAAGCAAAATTAATTTAATTTGCAGGCCTGCCGTCTGATGTTGTGTGGCTTGAAATTGAGAGGCATAGCTCATCGTGTAAGTTAAAGTCAGTCCTTCGCGTTTTCGACTTTAAAAGCTAAATCGTTTTTGTTTTAGATCAAATGACAAAAAAAAATCCTTTTCTATATCAGCAGCACTCTATTTAATAAAATGGCAACTTGAAAGAGGAGAAAGGGGGTAATTATGCTGTTACATTAAAAGAATGAAAATTGCTTTATGGAATAAAAAATAGTAGCATTGAGCATTCTTTGACTTCAATGAATCCAAATGAGTGTCCCGCCGAGTGGAAGGCTTTGTGAGATGCGTGTTATTTTTTTGTGCAATTTTATGGTCAAAACGGTGTCAAATTGTTTCTTATCCAGGTCATATGCTTTTATTGGTTCTATTGTATTAATATTATTGTTATACACTTGGAACCATGTGCTTAAAGCTTAACCACTTCACAACCTCATGCAAGTGAGTTATCTCAGGATATCAGTGATGCAGTGTTTAGTAAGTGTTCCACATACCATACCATTACATATTTAATATGAATGCAGCTAAATAAATATGTACAGAATATGGATAACATTTTGTAGGCTTTTGACTGTCACACATATGTGTGTATATTGGACATTCCAGAACTTATAGAGAATTATTATTTGCCCCCCCCCCCCGACCCTTTAATGGCTTACCAGTCTCCATTTCACTAGTTACACTTATCATGAGATTTTGTAAATGCCTCTTTGGGATTTTGTTTCTTTTCAACCAAAACAATGTAAGGTCTACTACAAATATGGGTTTAAAATCAATGCTCAAAGTCATCGTAACAATATTTAGTGATTGAGATGGAAGTCAAAGGTCAATACCCTTGGCACAGGGGCATGGTCATACTAGAACAGAAAAGAACCCCAACTAATAAGGTCCTGTTATGTTGTAAGTACACTGAGGTCTGTAATGTATTTGTATTCTGTAACATTCACAGGATCCTCTACTTGAAATGCCTAAACTCAATTATTAGGCGGTGTGACCACCTGTTGGGCTATTCAATGGATGGCTCTCTAAGAAAGATGCAGTTGACGTGCTCTACTGGTTTGTAATATTGTATATAAAAGACAAATTTTCTTCAAGGGATCTCCTTGGAGATCAGGTGTATGAGCTTGTTCACATTAAGTCTTTCACCCAAACCCATTACTGCATATTTTGATGTGTTTGGTATGGAAAAACGCAACCAGCCTGCAATGGTCCCTGGCCCCTGCCCTGGATACATTTGCCTCTCTGGGGCAGTTTCTAGAATAAATAACCAACAGGATGGGATAAACAATCAAAAGGAGTCAGACAGTGAGATAGACTCAGATCCATGAGCTACGAATGACTAAATTCTGGGAGAAGGACAGTCCATGTGCACTTCATGCATCGACTCGATGGTTTGTCAATCAAAATCTACTTACAATGCCATCTGTGGCATACATAAAGGTGAAGTGTCCCTTACAACATGTAAAAAATTCAGGTCAGGTATGGCCTAAGTCCCATTGAAAACCAAAAAGTAAAGTTATCATTTACCACATATTTTATATTGCACAGCAAAGCACATTACACCTCTCTTTTAGACTTCTTTAGGACTTTCTTCTCTACAAGAGGTGAGCCTCCTTCTTTCTATCTTCACTTAATGACCTTGTAGCAATAGACATCCTTTAATTTGATTGGACAAAACCACCTTCTAATCAAAGAATAGGATCTCTGTCACCATGCCATAGTTGGAGAGGTAGAGACAAAACCTGTTCTTTAGTTGGAGTGCTAGGGATAAAGTTTTTAAGCAACATTCACCTTTCAGTATAAACACAACTACAATCTAAATAGTTTCTTTATTCTTTTATGGATGATTTTATTTTAATTCTTTGTTTTTTTTTTTTGTTTTTTTTTATTTGTCTTTTAGACATTTCTGCAGTCTGATGTAAAGACTGAGATTCCTTGTGGGAAAAAATACCACTATCCACCATATAATCTTGGTTTATGATCCACATTAATAATGTGTTTAATAGAAAACCAAGATGTTAATACGGAAGGATGCCTTTGTTAATGTGTAAGTGTTCCGTAATGGTCCTGTACTTTGAATCTTCTGACAACACCCAGGGTGTAACTGCGATAGCTGTTTTTCATGAAGAAGTAAACAAGTGATAAAGTCATAAATGGATTAACTAATGTTCTGAGGACTTCAGGCCCTGGCATTAGCCTGTGATTAGAGAGACTGAAAAAGTTCATGGTACTGATGGCTAGTCTGAGTAATTTTGGATGTACTCAGTGCATGTTGATTGAGTTTGATAAGGTTTATCCCCCTACAAACTTTTATATGTCTAGGGGAACTTTAATTACAAACACTTGGCATCTGATTTCCCAGGTATTCCATTGTTTAGAGATTAATAAGTTATGTGTGTATAATCCTATATGTTTTAGGGATTGCCAAAAAATATTATTGGATGGTAAATGGTCTCTTACAATATTATCTTCTATTAAACCCATACTAAACTAACAGAAATTGTTGATTTTTTTTAAAGAATAAAGCCCAGCATTCACATAAATATTCAAATGTCATCCCCTAAAGAGAAACACTTTTTTATTAAAGAATAAAACAATATATGACATATCGTATATGACGTGGCCACCCACAACCCAATGCTGAATAAAAGAAGACTGCTGTCATGGGACACAGAATTTAGTTAATTTTAGCTCTTTTATCTCTTCCCCTCATGGAGGTGCAAAATAATAGTTTGGGAAAGCTTAAGGTTCAGCTTACAAAGCTAAAGGTTCAGTGTACAAATTTGCATACTTGGAAAAACACTAGCTTGTAAATTACCTTTCGGCAGTACAAACAGCTCAACTAATCAGACTGCTTTATTGTCTTGTCCATACCTTCTGAATTTCTGTAACAGTTATTTTTTGGCATTTTCTTCACTGTCCTTTATGTTCACTCATTAGCACATACCTATATACCCCAGCTCTGGTC
>NC_092866.1:17947197-17949694 GCF_032062135.1 Pyxicephalus adspersus | reverse complement strand
ATTGTATTATTTCTGAGCCAAAATATCAGTCCAGAATTTAGATGCAGAGCCTGGAATATGGCTGCACAAAATGTTGAGGGAGCTCCTGTATTACAAGAGGGGGGTTTAGCTTTGTTGGGGTGGCCTAGTTGTGCGTCTTTATGGGCCTTTCATTAGAGATCTACACTTGGACTGGGCCCTGTGCACCTGCAGATCTTCCATGGACTTATATTTTAGCTTGTAAGCAGTGTATAATTCTGCTTTATAGAATACCATAGAAAATTATATCTGCTGCTAGGTAAACTTTAACGCATTGTTACCAACAAATTGCCATAGGTCGACACTTTCCATATAATATAATAACTAATATAAACCTTAAAACCTATAAACTAATAAACCTTCATCTCAAATCCGAAGCATTTAGGTTAGTCTGTGACTATGTGTGAAAGTCTAACGATTAGACACTAGGGGGCAGTGTTTTTTCAAAGCTGACACATTCCTTTGGAATTATTAAACAAATCAAGTGATCATTCATTACTGGTTTGTAGGAATTCCCAGGCCTGCTGTCTCTTTGGGACTTTAGTCATTAACCCTTTCCGGAGTCGCTGTGCTGTGCAGTGAATTGTAGGGGCTTAGAGCTTTTAGTTTTACTGAGAGTTTATTTTTTGCTGCATCATAAAAAGAGGCACAAGTTCTATAAAGTGATTGTTTCAATACTTAACCTTACAAAAGTATAAAATAAAAATCACAAAAGCACTTAGTGGGTCACCATAGATATTAATATTATTCATAAAGATATGGTAAATAATGGAATGGAGAATTATACAGTTGAGAGGACAAGACTGGCTCTTGCCATAAAAAAATGTATATTTAATATCTGTAAACCACCATGTCCCCCCCATGTTACCTATGTAAGAATATATATGAACATACCCCCACTGTGTTCATTTATGAATGAGTCTGATATGTGAGTAATAAAATACAGTTAATGTACAAATCGATCTACAAAAAGCTAAAGAATGTGCACTTAGTAAAGTTGAGCTTTAGTTACTAAACAATGTAAAGTGATGTTCTCTTTGATTGAAGATGCAATAAGAATTAAAAAAACTAAAAAACAGGATGCCTGTTTGGATGGTTGGCTGATTCGAGTAAAGAAAACTACACCATATTGAAATTTACTTTGCAAAGCCTGCTTTTAGTGAATCTAGTTCAGGCTGGGGAAAAAAAGCACAAATGTCAATGTACTCTGAAACAGTGCCAGCTATAGGGTTATTGGACCCAAGATGTTCTATGGAGGACTTTGGTTGAAACTCCACTGATCACAGCACATGCTAACAAGGTGCGGGCACTGTATAAGTACACATGCACGATAGAAAGTTACATATATGCCACTTTGGGATGCATAGAATGGAAGTGGAAGAAAAGAACTGATTTTAGAATTGCTTAGTCTGGACAGGGAGGTGTAAGTGACTGTGCTGATAACTATTAGGCTATGTTTAGATTGGCAGTGAGGTTGCAGTGTGGCTACGGCTTCCTCTTATGTCTGAACCACTTCCTCGGGTGAGACGCTCCATGTAATATCTTACTTGTGACAACTCTTACTTGCAACAATTCAATACCACCTACTATGTAACATTCAAATGTTGGTTCTTTAAGAACTAGAGCAGTGGTGTGGGGGGCCAAGTGGCTATTAGGGTGCCAGGCGTGCCACATGGGACAGCCTGGTCCTGCCAGTGGTGTGAACATCTCTCATAGTCCTATCTGCCCTAACCCCTCTAGCAGTAATCTCGAGTGTTACTTGGGTGGATTTTCCATGCAAAAAGCTGTAATTCTTGGTCACACTCGGGGTCGCTTAAAACATGAAAAAAACTCTTACCTTGTTCCACTGTCGTCCCCTGGCGTCCTGCTGGTCCCTGCAGCTCTTCCCGACACATCTTCTTTCTTCAATCTTCTCCCAGCGCATGCAGAGACGTTCTCCGGTTTTCCCGGTGACGTTGGTGCGGACGGGAGGAGCGGCGGGAAATTCAAATAGTTTTGTATTGAATTCAATACAAAATAGCTGTGTTGAGTGCAATACAAAGACATCTTTATATAAAATATAAATATAAATATATATATATATATATATATATATATATTATACACGCTACTGTACAGTTATTTTACATTTCACTATTTTTTTGTGTTTTTTTTTTAATTTAAAGTTTATTATTAAATTTATTAAATATTGTACATATTTCGGTGAGTTATGCCTAAGAATTATAGGCCTACAATGTAAATTGAATTTACATGCAAACAAATGTAACGCTTTTTGTGTAGGAATATAGACAGAATTAGAACGCTAGGGGGGTTAATACTGTTAGGAGGTGAAAATAAGGCGTATGGTCACTGCTTTAAGCCAAAGGTGCATTGTCCCTCAGAATAAAGTATTCATGAGTTTAACTTCTTCATTTCAATGCAAAGTAAATTAAAGGGCTCCTCTACCATTGATATTAAATCACTTTGGGTGGATATTCAC
>NC_092866.1:17917688-17946877 GCF_032062135.1 Pyxicephalus adspersus | reverse complement strand
GGGTTGGATCTACCAATGATAATATGGTTAGCGATTGCAGTAACGTTGGAATGATCTCACTATTAGGGCACCCAAGATTTTGGGTGGTAATCCAGATACACAATTATGCAGGTTGCTCTATCAATCCGATAATGTAGAGTCAGAGCACCTTTAAACAAAAATTCACCCAAAGGTACCTGTTCCCTGTCTGGCATTATTATTAGTTTTATATGACTGCTTTGCACAATCACTGCTACCTTTATTAGTCAGGTAGTAGATATAAGAACATTTATCTCTAATTCCCATCAAGAATGAATAAATCTAGCAAATTAATTACCGGTGAAAGTTCAGGGCAATGTACCCTGTTCCTGTAATCAGGGATTGGCTGATGTCCTGTTTCTCCTTACTGTTGGTTTAGGTTGATTATTCCAATGGTTTCTGTGGTCACCAACAATAAATTGAAAAATTAATTAGGAATACATGCAATTAGCAGCCATTAGGTATCCAGATCTGTTTTAGTTCAGATGTATTGTTGTTAAGGTCGTACTGCGTTATAAGGATAAAGAATTACCATGCCGAAACAGGTATGTGCATCCAATGGTAATGGTAGAAGCACAGGGACATGGGATATGCAGGCAGAGCCCCAGGTGGACTCTAGGTACACCTAAACAGAACTCTATGTATATAAATATATATATGTATGTGGGTGTATATATACACAAACTGATGTAATTATTATTCATTATTAATAATATTTACATATACATGTATTTTAAATTGCAAACTGCGTAAGTTGCTAATTTTATCATCATATAAAATAAGCAAGGGGCCAGGTTGGGCTGGTTCCGGTTGGGTTCTGCTGTTGATCATTTGTGCTAATGGTAAATTTACTGACAAATAGGAGAGATCAGTGATGGCTCATTACCATGGGGTATTCAATCGGAAAGCTGGAGGTGTTTTCTTGACCAATTATTTTGTTGCTGAAGTGAAGGTTCTGGCTGTTCTGTCCGAATGGGTGACATAATCAATTAACAGTAACTAAGCCCAAATGCTGCAGTTCCATTGTATGTGTTTACATTTTTTTTTAACTTTTTGCCTGGAGTTAAGTTCTGCTCAAAAATCAAAGTAACTAAGAATGACAACTTTGGTACAAGTTGTCCTATAATGAATGCAGCCACCTTCCCTGCTTCCCCATTAAGTGTAACCCATCTTGTTGTACATTCACCTTCCTAGATCCAGTGATCTTCGCTGTGGAGCCCTGCAAGGCCCTCACCTGCTTCTTTAGGGTGAGCCATACCCTGTAACACAAATGGAGGCCACCATGAGTACAGCTTCCCATGGGAATAGATTTAAAACCAAGTAGGCTGTGCTCAAGCAGAGGGTGCCTACTTTAAAGGGAAATGTGTACCAAAGGTTTCTCTTTAAGGGCATGCATGACCCAAACAAGACGTGTTTTTACCTCTGTTTCGATATCACGGATCCTTACTACTCTTTTTTTGGGATATGCTAATGTACACTGACACAGGGGGACTCTGCTGTACACCCATACAGGGGGCTAGGCAGCCATGATGTACACTGGCATAAAGAATCCCTGCTGTACACCTGAGACTGAACGGTTCTGATATTTACAGACCCTGCTGTACACAATAGGCCTGATTTATTAAAGCTCTCCAAGACTGGAGAGGATACACTTGTGAAGCTGGGTTATCCAGCAAACCTGGAATAGATCTGGTCCAGGATTCAAAACATAGGAAATGATTTCTAATAAATCCATTCCAGGTTTGCTGGTTCATCCAGCTTCACTGATGAAAGTGTATCCTCTCCAGAATTGGAGACCTTTAATAAATCAGATGCAATAATGCAATTGTGGATGCCAGGTATACCAACCATGTAGACACGCACTGATTTCAGGGTATTGGCAGAGAGAACTCCTGCTAATAGAGCCCTAGTATTTTTGATAACAGACCTTAATTCAGGCCAATACCTGCCGACCTACAAACCTATAAAAGCACACAAGCAGCACCATATAGACACAGATACACTGTGACACAGAAAGACCTGCCTGCTAATAGATGTGACCACAGGAAGGCATGAATGCTGCTGTCCATGTACACAAAGAAATGGGCAAGCTGGTATTCAGCAGCATTATAGAGACATGGCAGTTGATAAGCTGAGACACTCAGAATCATAAAGGCTCATGTACACGGACACTTGGAGACATGCCGGCTAATATCCAGGGACATGTAGAGACATGCAGGCTGATATCCCGGAAAACAGAAAGACAAGCAGGATGATATAGGCGATATGCTCTGACACAAAGAAACACACACAGTGGCACTGACATTCAGAGACATTTAGACCTATGTGAAGGACATACAAATATTTAGGATTTACCAAGATTTTTTTACCCTGTGATCACTTCTAACATTCAATGGCATTCAGGGAAATGTACAAAAATATAAATTTTCTGGGAATTGAAAGTGGGCATAACTTATGGAGAAAAGAAGTTGTTTAGTAAATCACCTCTGTTCGTATAGTCAAATCCTCATATATTGCATGGAAAGCCTGTTCTATGTAATAAACAGACCAGGATTCTGCCTGCTTTGGTGTAATGAAATGCAGGGATAGCCTTTGGTTCTGTGCTAATTTCTGTTGTGTCCCCTACCAACAGTTTTCAGGGCTCATGCACATTACAATGTTGCTGTAATGCATGGCCATTTATGTATCATAGTACATCAAGTAGGGTGCAAAAACATTTAATTTTTTGCAAATGGTTCCCCCTCCCAAACTCCAGAACACAATTATGGTATGTTAACAACCCATTCGTTTAAAATAAGCTGCCTAAAACCTCCCCTGGGGGATGATAAATCGCTCCCATGTGCCTCAACACACTCGGGGTGATTTTCCATTGGAATTTAGTCTGTTTCATTACCAAGGTGAATTTTCACTTTGCAAATGATATCTCACGTAGCTTATTGAATGTAGTGATGGGGTGTGAATGAGCCCTTAGGCTTTTATTGCCACTCAGTGGTGGGTCAGAATTGAGTTGCCAAACTACTCAGGGTCACTGTGGGGGTCTCTGTTGGCTGAGGTGGGTCCGAAGTCCACATGCATAGACACATTTTGCACCCCACTATGTCCACCCGTGGTGCAACTAAAACTGGCCCCTCTTTTTTGGAAGAGCAGCCTCACCAAAGAGAAATACTCTATAAATACTGTATAAAACAATAAGAGAGAAAGAAACTTCCAACCCGCCCATCATCCTGAGCCTGCAGTTCCATACGGGAGACATGGTCTGCAGCTCTGGCCAGTGCTCCCTTCTTCTCCTGAACCCGCGGGGGGCTGACGGACCAGGGCCATGGACCACCAAAGAATTCTTTGCAAAATAAGTGGGCATGCGTGACCATTCCTGAAAAATGTGGGGGCATGGCGTTCCCACCCATGCCAGCCCCACTACACCCCTGGCCACAACCACATTGCAAACACAACGGCACACACAAACATATTCAAGTGTTTCCAACTGTTTCCATACAGTTAAATGGAGGTGATTGGGAGCATGTGGCACAATACTGCAGCTAATTCAACTCAAGTTTTTTGAGGTTACAATTAATATTCAGTAATTTAATTTTTTTTGAAAACCAACTCAATCTCTGCAGAATTCATTCTTACTAGGATTATAAAAGAGGAAAAAATATCTTTTAGAATCAAAATGACCTAGTTTGTTTCTCTTAACTTTGATAATGCTTTGTTCTTGGAAACATCTATTGCCAAAGTCTACAGACTGAGCACAACAATAAAAATTATTAGATTAGAAAGCAGTTTGCACTAGTTACTACTGTACAAAGTTTTATATGTTGTAAAGTGACAAGTTCCTTTAACCCCTTTTGATAGGCACCAAGAAAGATACATTATGCTTATATTTTTTTTCTTTACTGCACCAGGTAAAGCAAAAATATAAAATATTAATGTGTGATCATTTGGTTATTTTCTGTGCATTTGTGCATGTTATGTTACATTTCAATGTGCAGTTTAAGCAGATCAATGAAAATACATAATCTGTGGATGCACTTTAATTTACAAAAAAGCACAAACTGTATACAGTATGGAGCAGGGGTGTCAAACTCAAATCTGGCCTGCACTGTAATTATATTTGGCCTGCAAGGAAATATCAAATGTCTACTAGAGCTGGCCCACCGGTAGACAGTGCATGCACCGCTAATACTACAAATCCCAGAATGCTCTGCTGACGCGTCAATCAGTACCCACAATCGCCCCCTCCTCTGTTGACATTCATTAGCGACCAAAGTTTGCCCGTGACTTTGTCCAAATTTTTCATTTTGGCTCACTGTGTATTTGAGTTTGACACCTTGGTATAGAGTAATGCACCCACTACTATAATGCAGTAGTTAAAATGAGCTCTGTGTGTTCCACAGCCACAAATGTCAGTGGCAATTTACTTTAAAGCTTACATATTGCATGTGAGGATAATGAGAATACCTGTTTGTTATGACAGGGGTCCCCAACCCCCCGTCCTGACAGGTGGGCTTCGAGAGCATGGAGACCAGCGGTGGTCCTCTGCTCTGCCCCCCAGCTGGGTCAGGAGAAGAAGCCCGCTGGGGGGGCGCACCTGCCAGAGCCACGGACCATGTCTGCCGTACGGATCACAGGCTCAGAAAAGTGGGCAGGTTGTGTCCCTGGAGACTCCACACCAAAGTTGGGTCCCCAATTCCACCATTACATTGTACCAATGACTACTACCCCTCGAAGGACCTCAACCGCTTGCTCTTAAAACCTTATTGCAACAACATAACCAACACTACTCCTAAAAAAGGGTGGGTGGGTGAGAAACTTTTTTTTGCACCCTTCCTAAGAAAATGGCCTCGCCACTTCCTATTCCTGACCTTTTAACACCTTAACCCCTCCTTCACCTCTGATCCTTAACTCAACCCCTCTAGCTTCCAAAACTAAATACTTAACCCTATTCTGCCTGCTCCCTGTCTGCCCAGTCATGCTGGCCTTCCTCTATGTTCCTTTCTCACTTGCTCCAGGCCTGACTTTCTAAATGCATTGGGGGGATGTGTTGGTATGCTTTGGATGAATGCCATCACAACCTGGTATTATTAATATTATCATCCAGTATTTATATAGCCGACATATTACACAGCACTTTGGTCCATCATCATGTTACTAGCTGTCCCTCAATATTGGATCATAATGTCCTTACTGTGGTATCATATCACCTATATGTCATTAACACAGTTTAAGGTCAATTTGGGGGAAAGCCAATTAACCTAACTGCATGTTTTTGGAATGTTGGAGGAACGCAGAGTACCCAGAGGAAAACACATGCAAAACATGTGGAGAACCTGCAAACTCATGCACAAAGTGTTTGGGTTCAAACCTTGGACCTAGCGCTGCAAAAGCCAGAGTCTTAACCACTGAGCCACAGTGATAAAGTGCATTAATGTGCATATGTGTCCTATGTGTAATATCGGTCCACATGTGCTACTATCTACTTCAGTTTATTATCTCTGGCTACTTTAGTGCTTTACAGCTAAAAGTCAAGCTTATAACATGACCTAATTTGAACCCTTCAATTAGAGTCCATGCTGCACAAGTAATATATCTGCATCTGTTTGATAAAGGACACAGTGGTCCCTAAAAAATCATGGCATTTCCTTTAGGCATTTTAAATGGTTAAGAAAATCACAGGCTTGCCAATTAGAATTTAAAAAGGAATAAAAGGCTTTAATTATATATTATATTTATTATGACTTTTTTATTTTTTGACTGGAATTTCTCTGTACCCTTTGTATATTTTGCTCCTATTTTATGTTCTTACAGCATGGCTTTTTGCCTTTAGGACACAACTGGCATACAACGAGTTATCCAACTCCTAAAAGACATTTTTGATAGGCGGAAATGCGCTTCAACCTATATTTTATGTGTTTTTTCTCGCAAACACAGGACCACTTCCAGCACTTTAAACCTTTTTATTTGAAGCCATCTGACACTCCATAACAATTTATTACGTTTCATATAAGTTAATAAATGGTACTCACTATGATTTAATCTCATTTAAATTTTTATTTATTCTCCTCAAAGCTATTTCTGTTCATTGTGGATCTTGAAGATTACATTTATGGTAAAAAGAAAAAAAAAATTATGAACAAGGATTTGGCGATTTCCCTGCTGATGCCGCACTTAAGAATTCCCCGGTAGAGAAGACATCTATTTCAATCAGTTGCGTTCTTTTATTTTTTTTCCTCCCTTTTAATTAAAAGCTCCTTTAGTGAGGGGAATAAATAGACAAGCCTTTTTAAATATTTATTGGTCACTGGCTTCGAACAGTAAGCAGGAAATGATTGTCAATGCTATAAGAAGTCTTTGGGGTAGAGCATGCTACATCAAATAATACAATTTAATGTGTTGTTCCATCCCAGTGATATCAGCCAAAAGTATCATTTTGACTTCTGGCCCCTGTTCTCATCAAAAACCTGCATGAGGTTTAATTTACAAAGATAACTCACTAGTAAAAGGATCTTTAGTAGTATTGCTGTTTAGATTTGTGACAATTGTGGTTTTGTTGAAATTGAACAACAACCGTGTACATTAACTACAGGCCAACACCCTCTTTGCAACTAATGTAAAAAGAGTATTTCAAGCCCATTGCTATGGTATACAGTGGTAAGTGTTCCCATAGGGTGGTGGTCAGGTGGGCAGAACCACCAGCCAATGGGAACACACCCTACTGTATACCATAGTAATGGTCTTGCAGATCACTTGCATCTAATAAATATAGAAGCTTGTGAGCCCAATGCTAGGATATACAGCAGTCAGCTGAAAGAACCAAGCAGTTGGCAAGCTGAGCTTAGGTTTGACATAAGTTATTTCTAAAGCAGAACATTTGCTTGGGTTAGAATCAATTAGAATAATGCTTGAGCATATGTAATTTAAAAAAAACTAACTTTTACGCTTTTAAGTGAGATAAATGGTCATGTATAGTGGTTCCCCGAACAAGGTTTATTCATTTGCTATAGTAGAAAACACAGCAAGTTGCCACTTTCTCATACCCACCCCTGCTCCTTTCATAGAACAGAATGGCGCTGTGTGTACAGCACTCCGGAAACAATCACAAAAAATTGTGTCCAATGACAATCATCTGATATCTGATGTCTATGTGGGGCTTTGTCTCATTATTAAAGTCACATACCCGAAAATTATTATCCTTACATTTGGGTTAAACCAGGTTTAATTTTTTTATTGGAATCAAAGAATACGATTTGCTTCTTTGGGTGGCTCTTTTTGATTTTTTGGACCCTAGTCTAGTTTTTGGAAATCCACCATGTAAAATATGACTAAGCGGTGCACTAAACACCTTTTCTGTTGATGGTAAATGATATGTTTGATGCCATATTACATTATATATTTGCTCTAGTTCCTGTGTACTCAAAACTTCTGCATTGAAGTTTTTTTTTCCTGGCATATTCCCAGTTTTGCTTTGTGCTGCTCAATGAGTAGAAAAATCTTAGCCAAAGCTGTGATAAACTCTCCGCTGGACCTTTAATCTGTGTATGGCCGCAGTCTGCTGGAAATTTGGAGACAGGAGGAAGCATGCTGTGAAGGACCACAACTTGTGGATGGAAAGTTGAAAAGATCATAGTGGTAATAGCACAAAGAAACAGGATGATGTAATAGAATTGTCTCCTGCTTCTCGCTCATTCATTTACAACCATATAAAAGTCTCTCTCTATGTAAAGCAAAGTCAATCACGGCATACAGGGAGATGTGTTCTGGGTACAGAGGTCATTGTCGTGTACTTCACAAACATGCAGCCGGTTTACTGCATGCAATCCCTTTAAGAGCCATGTAGAACAGCTTGGCCTGAAACTGAACTGTTCCAGCTGTATTCTAATCAGAGTTCTGCAATCTTTATGACACCTGTTATCATAAACCATTAACATAATTGAGTACAATTTGAAATAATTTAGATATAGCTAAGCAGTGTTCTCCATGTGCAGTAATGGTATGAGGGCCCAACCTCCAATATGGAAGCAAATAAGAATAAGCTTCCATATTAGGTTAAAGTGACTAAAGCCTCAAGACGAGGAGCTTGCTCTCAGTATTGTGATTAAGCACTTGTTTGCCTGCAGAAATTTATGCATTAATATAACCCGCAGCAATGCATATCACATGATGTGGTGAACTGTGTTACTATACATTCTTAATACCACCCCAAACTCACCTTTCTTGTGTACAATACATGACAAAGTACTGCAGCACAACGTGTTACAATGCACCACAACACAACACTACAACAACTTCAAAAGCATGGTATACATTACTTTTTATGCATTGTGATGTATGCATGTTGGGTAGTCCATCCAAAAAAAATAGATTGTGTTACACTAGTCAGTTCTTTCAAATAAATGCTGTGCTGCATTGGAAATTCTATTTAAAGAAGAACTATACTCAAAAATCAAAAACACACTTACCTTCAAGCCCACAGGGCAGTCCGATCACTCCAGGGGTGTCCGCCATCGGGCCCCGCATTGTCTCAGGAGCCATCTTTATCTGCTCTTCCAGGTTCTTCATCCTACGTCATCCAACCCAGGCGGGAGATCTGTGCATGTGTGAGATAGGCAAAATTTTCTCTTTGAACAAAAAGGCTAATTCTGCGCATGCCCGAGATGCTCAGGCATGGGCAGAAGGAGCGCCCAAGAGCCTCCCGGGATGCCTGTTGTAGGTATCCAAGGAGGCTTTGCAGTGCAATTCATTCTTGACTGCCTTGGCAGCCGAGAATTTGGGTGCGGTGCTGCACTCTTTTTTTTTTTTTTTACGAAAAAAGGGTGTTGCACCTAAACAAACCAAACAAAAGGTTCTTTACCCTTTTATGTAAAGTGAAAATTCTGAGTATAGGTACACTTTAATAAATAGGCGGTGATGCATTGGGTAGTCCATTCGAATTTGCCCTAAAGCATGTCATCTCCATTGAGCAGCTTAGTGGGAAGAATCACTAAACTCTTCCTAAAATATAAATGCTGTATATTTCCCTGTGGCTGTTGTTCCTTGCACCCACTCATAGTGCTATAGTAGAAACCCCAACATATAGAAAGGTAAGAAGTTATTTCACACACCTGGAAGTGCCAGATGGCTACAACAGCTGGGGATCAGCCAAGTGGAATATTTTGTAACACAGACAGCAAAAAACCTAGGAAGACAGCATCTTTTTAGGGGAGGCTAAAGTTTATTTTTGACCATGCAGTAATTGTAAAGCTTGATAGGGATGTATTGCATTTTAAAGACCTAAGATGAACCTAAGCCCAAGAACGTTATTAGAAAATACTTCAGCTATCTGACCTGAAAACACAACATTCTTTTGTTCTTTGTGTGAACTATAGTTCCATCAATCCAACATATAATATGGATGAACTAAGGCAGACATGTTTTTAGTCCAGCCTGGGAAACAGAGCTCCCCTTCCTCCAACATGGCAGTGCTAGTAACAGGCAACTCAGACCCTCAGTGCCTGATCACTCCATTATTGATATCTACCTTCCCTATACTACATTCGCTACTGCAGAAGACTCAATAAACAAAGTTTAACACTTTTATTTAAAACACACTTCCTGTGCAATTATTTCAGGCTGATAATATCTCATTAGAAATCACTAATAATATAGTAGCCAATAAGATCTATTTCCATCTTCTGATGTCTTCCTATTTTGTCGTTTAATTACCTAAAGTCCTAAAAGTTCCTATTAAGTCGTCTCCAATCTAAAAAAGTTTTTTTCTCCGACCCTGGACTGTAAGATAATATGCAATGAAGCTCCAAAATTAGCATCTATTTTGGATAGAACTGCTATTTAATAACTAATAGGTGTTCAGAACCCAAAAGAAGGAGAATGGTGTCTAAGACCCACTACCTTTACTTTTCTTCCAAACCCCACTACCTTTACTTTTCTTCCAAACATTCGAAAATCCAAAAACCATATAGGTAAGTATCTATTTTCTTCATGCATTTACCATTTTGTAATGGACCTTGCCCAGAGTTGGACTTTACATTTTCATACATACATATTCTATGTATATGTCCATGTCTTATATATAGAACAAATTTGTGGTCTGAACAAACCCAGTTTAGTAATAAATCTAATGTTGCACTCCATTTAAGCCGTATCACATAATCTCATCACTACCATTTCCGTAGCCTGCCGGCTCTTCTGATGATTTTCCAGATCCTTTGCATAAGTAGTGAAATCCTTACCGTTATACGGCTAGCAGATTCATGTCAATGCTAATTTAACTCTGCATTGTTCTTATCATTTATGATAATCTCAAATGTCAGCTAATTTGTAACACATTTAGCAATGCATTGATTGGAAAATCCAATATAGTCTTTTTTCTGTATAGTGTTTGTCATACAGGCAAGAATTCTGGAGAAAAAGAAAGAATTGGTTAGCCTGAGGACCTGTGTCAATGGCTTTGGGCTTGTGTTGATGGTATCAGTACGAGATTTTTTTAGGATCATTTAAAATTTAATGATAGGTGCCTGCAAGTGACCTGCTTCTATTGGATTTACAATTTTTTACACTGGTTGAATATAAGAGCCTAAAACACCACCTTCCGTCTGAAAGGGACCTATATTTCCCAAAAAAAGTCCAAGTAGCAAAGCATTTATGTGATTCCACTGCTGGTTGTGGAATCATCCAAGGTCTAAGAACATAGCTAACATAAAGAAGAACTAGGACAGGCATGGAATCTTGATATAATTTAAACTTGTACTTGGCACAGTTTACAAAAGATGTTTGAAAATAGTGTGCCTTTAAGCAATCAAGCATTGTCAACACAGCTCAGTTGTCCTTAGGAAGTCCCCCTTGGACATTGTGTCACCTCTAATCCATTTATCTCTTCCTTGGGTGTATTGTATTTATGCTTTTTAGATTTGTTTTGCATCTGGATTGCTGATCCGGCACCTTTTTGCAGCATCTCTTTAGAAGCTTCCGTTATGATAGGTTAGCAGTTCTGGGAGTGGATGGCGAGCATGGGAAAGGACTGCGGCACAGTTAGAATCACGGTGTCATTTGAGAGCTGCAGAGAGCCACAAGTTCACAGAAGGACAGTATCATCTCCCATTTGGGGTCTAACCACAAATAAAAGCCACTCTGGAGAGGAAACACATGTAATGAGTAGTGTTTTTTTTTATCGTGGTAGGCCATTTAAGATGGCTGACTGTGACATTTTTGAACATGTCTAAAAATGCATGTAATTACATCTAGTGAACAGGAAACCACTTAATTGAAACTGTAGAAAGGTGTAGAAAGTGGTCGTCACTCTGACACTCTAATTTCAATGTACAATCGCTTCTGTGTCCTTTGAAAGTTCTCCTGTCATTCAAGCCATGAAGGTTGGAACTTCACAAGCAGAAAGGTTTGGTTCAAAGAGGACCTGTAGTGTTTTTTTCTGTAAGCATGCATTCTCCGTCATTAGCATTAACCCCAAAAGCAACTGTGATTTTTGACAGTACTTATATATCGCACGACTGGAAATATAAATCCTTTTGCAGGAAAACCAGCTTCCATGTGTGTATTGCTGCCAGATGTTTAGGTATTCACCTAGAGTTCAGCTTGAAGGGTTAAATAGTTGAATGCAGCATAGTATGAGCCAAACTTTTTTTATATTCATGAACCAAGCTTTGATATCAGATTGCATTCTATCAATACTGGGAAACACAGGAAAGGAAGATTTATTATTAAAAATATCTTTTTATTTTCAGTGAAAATAATCAAACCCAGTGCTTGGCCTAAGCTGAGGGAGCCTTGGAAACAGGATAAGACATTCCCATCAAAGTGTTGCCATAACCCACACATGTCCTTGTGAGATAACATTTCTTCCTGGTGGCTGTGAACATTGTCTATCTCCCACGGGACCCCTCTGCACCTACTCGGGGCTTGTAAAATATTGCAGGCCGTCTTTTTTCCCCCCACAATCTTTAGCTTGGGTTAAGTGGCTTAGGCACAATTTCTACTTTCCATATTCTGATTCTGTATTTCTCCTGTTTAAGTACGACATGGTACCGAGATGAAATAAGCAGGATTTATGCTCACATGATCAATGATTTTGTCTGTTTGAATTACTGAAATAGTTGTCATGCATCTGCTTTGTGTTACTGCTCAAAGAAGGAAAGCTTAAACGGGAACCCTATCCATAAAATGCAAAGGCTACATACAAATTTATGTATACATCTATACATTGGGGCAGATTTATTAAAACTTTCCAAGGCTGGAGAGGATACACTTTTACCAGTAAAGCTGGGTGATCCAGCAATGGATTTCCTATACGTGAACATCATTGTACATTATATTCTTGAAATGCTCCTACAGCATGCACCTGCGCTCTCTTCTAGTTCTAATAAGCACAGATCTCTTCCTAATGATATAAAACCAAGTATGTGGTTTCAAATAAATACATTTGCCAGATTTAGCTGTGCCACAATTTACAAAACAAACTCCACTTCTACTATAGATCCAATAGTTCAATCAATGGATCTAAAAGTAGAGCTAGCATCGGATTGATTACTAAATAATTGTGTGATATGTATTGCAGATGTACAACATCATTTTTGTACTACCATCATCCAGGGTCAGCAGTTTTGCTTTTTTTGGTAACAAGTGGATCTATAAAAAGAAACCCCCCTATTTCTGTATATAGGGTCAGAAATGTATGGACACAGACTAGTATTGGAAGATCCAATGGTTTTTATTTCTGTGTTTGGTTTCTGAACCAGTGAACACACTGTTCTGCACATTCACAAATGCCAATTTTGGAAAACGAGAATACTCACAATTACAAGGATTTACCTAAAAAACAATGATAAGTATTGGAAAAAAAATTGCTCTTTTAGTCTGTAGTCCCAGATCAGTCCAATTACAAAATGTTCTTTGGTTTTCCTATATCCTAAATAAATCTATTTGGAGAAAAGTCATCTTTTTTCTGTGTGGGCATCAGTAATAAAACAAATAATTACATTGCAGCTTTTCTTTACTTAAAACCAGCCCCCCTACCCACGTTGAGCTGGCACGCCAGCAACCCAGGCATTGGGCACATATTGTAGAACGTAATATCCAACGCATTCAGCAGAAGTGTCTCTTGTAATCAAATGAATCCTTTGGATTGGTTTCTGGCTTCATTCATGCACAATTTGCAGAGCTGTTAATATTCATAAAGCAAAGTCGGACTCTACCGATACCCAAAGGCATTGTCACTGCAAATGCCACAATATATATATATATATATATATATATATATATATGTATGATATATGTCTTAGTATAATATATATATTACTAAAAGATCCAAGTACACATAGATTACGTATAAATAGGCCAATAAAATGTATTCCTTCGTCAGCATGTTCTTTTATACATTATACGGTATAAGTATGTTATTGTAACAGATAAATATGGATCTATAAATCTCATTTTTACAGACCACAGGTAAAGCACACACTGCAGTATAAAACTAATCTCTACACACAATCTCTTCTCTTGAAATGGTGAGTGCTTTGATTCGATGCCGCGACTTCTGGTCTCATTGTATCTCATAATGGTGTGTAACCTTATGAGACTCATTGATTTTAATAAAAAACACAGACCCAAAAAGCGGGCAGCTAATTGTTGGTGGTGGGCAGGCTGCCAGTTACTGCAGGTGTAAGATGACTGGCATTTCTGTGTCTCTGGTATTTCTGGCTGCGGAGTGGGTTAAACCTTTTATTCTGCTTAACCCATCACAAATTCCGAGTTAAAACCCTCTTGAATATCTCCGGTATTCTCTAATTATTTATTCATGCACAGACAGATAATCCGAGGGTTCCCCATAATCCTCACTTGGGGATCAGAAAGGAAATCTTGACTCTGGTCTCTCCATTGTCTGCTATTGGATGTTTAGTAGTTGTGAGGTTTTGAATGTAATAATGAAATGCAAGTGCAATCTAAATGTTTCAATAGTATTTTTCACGATCTGTGTGTTGAAATATATAGATATATATATATATATATATATATAGAGCCAGAGAATTGTTAATGGACAAACTAATATAAAATGTTAAATTTGTTAAACTAAAAGCATTCCAGTTTACTCTAATAGAACAATTATAAACTACTAATTCAGCTGCGGGTGTAATCATTATGCTGAATAAATGCTTTTATTTGGAGGGCTTGTTTCTTTTAGAACCAGTTCTTTTTCATCCCTTGCTGTCCTTTTTGGTCTCATGTATAAACCCCTATACAAATGCACAATTAAGCTAACAAAAGCTCTATACTATAACAAACCTTCAAACTTTATATCATTAAATTGGCCCTTTGAAGAGCTTTTATAATGAAAAAAGAAGTGGTTGACAAAAACATATTCAACTTTAACTATTTTGTATGTAATAATTCTTCATGGCCTATGATATTAGGAAAGGTGTGTTGACATAGAGGTACGTCCCATTCCTATATATATTCTGCTAAAATATGTCCTCCTCTTTTATGCAGTAATGTATTAAACTCCACTTGCATTAAACTTCTGCAAGTTATTAAAAATACCCATTTAAATCTGCAGCCAGCTAGCTAGATCCAAAATGTATTTGTTTCACTCCATGTCAGTCTGTTCAGCTTCTAGAAACAGGGAAAGCATACTGTGTATCTTACATAGGGGTATGGACTCTGTACATGCAAAGCCTACATAGAGAATGCACAGGTTTGCTAGAGGATGTATATGCATAAATAAAGTGTAAATTGATTTATGACTATTCGAATAACGTTAAGCCTGGGCTTCACAGTGTTTGTGTTTCATTTTAATTTTAGGCTGGGTATACACTACTTTAAAATATTTTTTTCTGCTTTGAAATATCACAAATCAGTGTCATTATGTAGTACCAGGCACTGCCCGATGACGATATTCGGTACAAGACTGTACAAGCTAAAATCACATTAGGGATTGCAAACCCTAGGACAGAACAAAGCTCAGTATTTATTTAGGAAAGCTCTTGAGCTGGGTTCTTGGAGTTTGAAATGCATTTCTGAGAATGAGTTACTGTATTTAAAGCATATCTGGATCTGGTTTGCATGAGTTAGAAAAGAGATGGGGCTGGGTTATTGGAGCTGGATTGTTAGAGCAGATAGGGAACTGGATTGATTGACAGGGGACCTTGCACTGGATCTTGGATCCGGAGCAGAATTAAGGCTGGGTTGTCTGGTTCAAAGCTGGGGCTGGGTTACTGGATCTATAGCCGAACTGGGACTGGATTGCTGAAACTGGGTTAGAGATGGCCCTTAGCTTTTGAAGTCAAAAGATTGCTGAAGCTGCTCCTAGGTTTCTAGAGGTGGGGTATTCAAGCTAGAGCTGTATTGCCAAAGCTAGAGCAGAATTGAAGCTGGGTTCCTGTAACCACGAAAAGGAAGGGGTAGGTTCTTGAAAGTGGGTTAAGCTGGAGCTCAGTTTTTGCAGCTGGAAGGGGCTGGAGTTACTTTGCAGCAGCTTATTTACTAAAGCTGGAGCAGAACTGAAGCATGTAGATGGTTTGCCAGAGGAGGGTTGTCGGAGCTGGGGAAATGTTGATAGAGTTATAGCACAAATGAAGCGATGTTTCAGGAACTGGTGTAGAACTGGAACTAAAGCTGGGTTATTGGAACAAGAGTAGAGTTGGAGCTGATATGTTTGAACTAGATTAGAGCAAGAGCTCAGTTTTAAAGAACTGACAAAAGCTAAACTTGGATTGTAAGAGTTTGTTAATTCCAGAGTTTCTAGAGGTGGGTTTTTGGAGCTGGAATAGAGCTAGAGCAGATTTACAGCTTGGTTACTAGAGTTGGGTTTATGAAGCTAGAGCAGAGTTGGTCCCGGGTCACTGAAGCTAAAACAGAGCTGGAGCTGGGTTACCAGAACTTAATTGGTGTTAGAGCTAGGCTACTATAAAGTAGAGAGAGTGGAGCTAGAGAATCACTGGAGCTAGAGTAGAGCTGCACCTTGAAGGCTACAGAGCTGACAACTAGCAAAAGATTCTGTAGATGTGATGTAGACAGTGCAGGTGCTCCTATTTCACTGACCCCCTCTTTTGGAAAAAATAATGGCTTTGCCACCACATATGCTTGTTTAGAGTTTGTCCAAGGGTTACACAAGCTTCAGATTTAAATGCAGCTTTCAAATTTAAATGCAGCATTCTTTCAAGAAAAAATGGCCTGCATTTGAGATGCTACTGAGTTGCTTTTTGCTGCATTCTCATTACTTTTTTTATTAGCTCAGACAGCAGTTCAGACACAAAAAGCCTGTGCATGCAAGACCATGAAATGCACCGTTAAAGTAAAACTAAACTAATAAGTGTGGGTAAGTTTTTTCTATAATTGGCAAGTATGCACAAGCATACCTCCAGGTTATGGCACCCCTTTTTTAGCCATTGATGACATCCATTCTCATCACTGACTGTACATTAAAAGCCACACTCACCATGCAATGTACACAAATACAAAAAACGTTTTTTTTTGGCAAATAATGGTTTGCATTTCTCCTCTGCCAAAAAATAAAAAACTCCCTCCCTGTAGTGTAAGTGTTCTTTATCAAATCTTATCAGTTTTGTTGTAAAAGCATCAGCTACGCAAGTAGAATTTTTAGAAGACGCACCAACAGCCACCTTCATACTATACACATAATAAGTTCTTCTTTATTGAACAAACTTTGCAGAGGACCTGGTGAGAAGTGTCGCCTGTTCTTGCACACTTTGTTTTATGTTTTGATAAGATAATGAAGAAATGACCTGTCTACGGTTCATACTTTGAGTGAAATTCACCCAAAGGTTTATTTTGGATGGCTGGATTTGGGATATTGTCGGAGCAGATTAGCTGCCAGACATAATTACCATCTTCCCCACCTGACTCCTGAGTGTGAGTGTGTTTACTCACTATGTGTAGAACAATTGTCTACCTCTCGACAAGCAGGAAGGCAGCTGCTTCCTACTCGACATATTTGATAATGAAAGGGAAATGAGAGGATTCTCTTCCCTTCCAGTGATGGTGTCCTCATTAGCTGAAGAGTGAAATATACCACAGCCACGTCTCTGCTGTCTGCACCATTGCTGATGCCTGGCTCTCCGATGACAGATCGCTGTTGAAAATAGTTTATATAACTCTTGTAAACTGTTTGTAGTCCAGGGGCCTGATTTACTAGAAGCAAGCTGACACTGGAACTTTGCTCTCACACATGAACAAAATAGAATTTGGCTTATTCAATCAATTGCATGCACATAGGCAATCCTGTGGGGGAGCTCACCCATGAGAACAAACCATCCCTGAGATGTAGCTTATTAGATGATCATATAAAAAATATGAAAAAAAAATGGAAATGCAGTTGCATAACGTAAAATAAACATTGCAAAAATATTAAGTTTACAAATTAGAAGGGCCAGGGATAAAACACAATGAGTTTTCATTTCCCAGAAATTTTGAAAGATTTCAGCAAATGTTGGCAATATGTATCGGAGTCATGGGCAAAACGTTAGGTGGTTTTGATGGTTTTTAAAGAGACCCTGTCACCAGACTGTCAGACAATCTTCACATAAGATATTATATGTGAATTTAACATATTTTGGGCATGTGATATACATGTAAAAGAAAATCTTGTGTGGACATCTACAAGCCCCAAGAATGTCCTGAGTGCTGATATCTTGGACGTGATGACAGCAGGTTAAGCAGACTTCAAGCTGGCACTGAAGTGATACTCTATAGCAGTGTTTCCCACCAAGGGTTTCTTGGGAATATAGGGATTTGTGACTCTCAGATTAGTTGATCTTTTTGGCTATCTGTAGGGGTGACATTCTTCCCAATGGCCAGCAATAATGGAGTTATTCTTTCTTCTGAGCCGCTAACCACACAACCACACAACTGCTGGGTACACACGTGCAATATTTGTCTTTCATATTCCTTTCCAACGCTAAAGGACAAAATGATGAATAAATGAGCGCTGTACATACACCACTGTTCTGCTCTTTGGAAAGGAGAGAATGATGGAACGGTACTCCCTGTGCTCTCTCCCCTTCACTTTCATTTTGATCGTTCCGGTCGCAACGACAGACGATGAGCGCTGTACGCACACCGGATTCCGGTCCAATATCAGCCCTGAGGCAATTATCGGATAAGAATCATCTGACATGTGTATGTAGCCTTAAGGTGTGATAGGCTTATTACAGTAATGGTTAAAAATAATGCACTGAATCTACAGTTCATTAAGAGAAGGATCTGATGATATTCATTTGGATATTGATGTTGATATTAATATTGATGATATTCATATTTTAACCAAAAATTGAGAATATTTGCAGGGACCAAATACTTCCAGGGACCAATCTTCAAACCCGTTGACGCTCCCTGAAATTAGCAAGCATTAATAGTGTTGCATACCATCAGATCTGCCCTTCTTTTTCCATAGCTTGTGTCTTTTTTAGCTGTTATTCTAATAGACTTCTGTAAGCAGGTGACAGGGACACTTTATAGGCCATTAGAAGCCAGGGTGCTAAAGCTGAAGCTGCAGTTTGATTTATACATAGGTGTCACACTTAGCATGTCAACAATGTGTGTCTACAAACAAGCACACGGATGGGCGCATGAAAGATTTGTCAGTCAGTTATCTAGAATTTTTCTGGCTTCCAGCTGCGGACATCAAAATCGTGCCAATCATTTTATCTTTCAACAGTTTCCCTTTCCTCATGTAACTTTAATGAATTCGAAGATGTAAACAGCATGGACACCCGTCAATGATAACGAGCCTAAAATATAGATTTCTTTTTTTGTGTCTGTCTTCAAGCTTATAAAAAAAAATGGCAATGGTAAAATAGACTTTCAGCAGCTGAAGCCCTAAGCTATGTATAGACATTACATTTCCGCGTCACCAGAACGAAGGAGCGTGTACACACAGTGCTGTTTAGTTCTATGGCGAGGAGAGGGGAGAGAGTAAGCGGTGTTCAGCTGTGCTCTCTGCTTAAGGAAAGTACAAAGGCCATTCCCAACAGCTGTCAGGGGACTGCTATACACACCTTAGATTTTCACCCAAGATGATTAGGTCTGGGATGATGGTTATCTAGGATAAGAGGTCCTCTACAAACAACCCCATGGGCGGACCAGCAAAAAATCCTTAAGGTGCGTACACACTTCCAATTTTTATCGTTCAAAACGAACGACGAACGATCGATTGGGCAAAAAATAGTTCGTAAAAAAGTAACCAACGACGCCGACGAACGAGGAAAGTCGTTGGAAACGAACGACCGGACCGGCGGATCGGATTGGACGACGATCGTTGAACATCGTTCGTGTGTACGGTCGTTCGTTGATCGTCCATGATCTGAGCATGCGTAATGAACGAACGTTCGTTCACTTTCCTGTCGTGCACATAGTTCCTCTATCGCTCAAACGATCGTATCTATTGTGTGTACAATATCTACGAACGATCGGGTCGTTATCTCTATGTGCAGGATCGGTGCTATACGAACGTTCGTAGATATTGTTCGTCGTTCGTTTTCCAACGATAATAATTGGAAGTGTGTACCTAGCTTTAGAGATATTTAGTGAAAGTTTTTACTCCTATGTAAACATCCCTGGGACCAAAAATTTAAAAAACTTCAACTATAAGCCAGAGTACCTCGGGGGTTGTCTGTGGAAACCAGGACAACCTGTCTTTGCTTGTTGACCTACTTTGAAAGGGGTATGTGAAAGCCGGTGACATAATATTACTTTTTTTAAGATATCATATAAGTATATATATTATATAAGTATACAATTTGAACTAAGATGGACCAGTCTCATTGTTCCTGTGAAAGCAGACGTTGCGAAATGCATGGGAAGATAGATGAGACTAAAATATATAGTATGTAAGAAATTCAATATATAATCTTTTTATAAATCTATATACATATAGGTATATATATATTATATAAGTATACAATTTGAACTAAGATATACCAGTCTCATTGTTACTGAGAAATCAGACTGTGAAATGCGTGGAAAGATAGATGAGACTAAAATGTATATTATGTAAATAAATTAAATATATTATCTTTTATAAATCTAAACAAGTTAGTAGAAGTTCCTTTAATGTCTAACAATGGGAGTTTGCTGATAGAAAAGACATATTTCGCAGCCCTGTACAATGTCCAAAGTCTTGTCACTATCTGTTTCTCAATTCTAATGTCCCTACCTTAGTCATATGTCTTTAATACAGTCTAAGGTCAATTTTTTTATAGGGGAGAAGCCAATTAACTGAATGTTTTTGAAATGCTCTTCATTGTCCAATGAGTACACTGAGAGTGGGTCAATCCCCAAATTAAATTAAAAAAAATGATGCTGGCTGTGCCTTTTGGAAGAGCGCTTTGCGACACAAAACTGGATTTTTACAATTGGTAACACAGTTTCCATAAATGTATTTAAATTGGATTTTTAGCCTTCGCTTTTAGTCCAGTTTTACATATCTCATAAAACAAACCTTGCTCTCGATAGTGTAAGAATATTAGGAACATGGTAGGTGCAATAAAATATTTTTTTTCACAAAGGAAACAAAACAATATTTGATCTTTAAGCATTGACTTGTACATATGGCAATAAATTTGCACAGGGCATTATGAGTGGATATATAACGATCATATAATTATATGACTGCCAGCTGGGGTGATTGAACACAATCCGCAGTCCTCGGTGTGGCAATGTAAATATTCAGCATGACTTTGATACAATCTAATATACACTGTGACTTATTATCCTCTCGGCTCAATCAGGATTTGCTAAACACGTGAAACAAGCGTGAGCTTTATAGGTGAAGTCATAAATTTTGGAGTGTGAAGCCGTCCAAATAAGGAAGGAAGCGGAGGTGTTAGAAAGAGAATAAAAAGGAAATAACTAAGTACAAAAAATATATTACTGGAAAAATGAAGCCAGTTAACCAATACAGCTCAGACTTATTGGACGTATGAAAAGCAAGAATGACTAATCATTTTACATGTGTTCTTAAAATCATTTCAAAATCTTTAATGGCCTCTTGAGTGTAACTATTATTAACTAATCTAAACACCTTTAGAGTAATCGGGGGGCCCTTAGATTACTCCAGCATCTCCTTAACTCTACAGAACCGTAAGTCTGGCCTCCCATGCCTGTCTCTCCTGAGCCACAATCGGACAGCAATTGAGGGAGGTGGAGCCAAGAAACACCCTGTTAAGTGGCTTTTTAGAGATTCAGGGACACCGGAGTCCGTAGTGCTGACAATGGATGAGGCTAGGTTAAGGCCTTATTTGTTCTATACTGGGTTCTGAGGTCCACTGGTATATTGCTATGTCTGTGGATGGCCTTTTTTCCATCCTTTTGTCCTACCCAAAATACATTTAAAGCACTATATGATTTCGGTCCATGAAGGTTCTATTTTGGTTAGGTTATTGTATATCTAGTAGTAGTTATTCACATTCTATTGGATTTCAGGGGTGTAGTGGGGCAGGCATGGGTGGGAACACCATGTCCTATCTTTTTTTGGGGAATGGGCACGCGCGCCCACTACTGTTTTGCAAAAAATTCTTTAATGGTCCTCGTCTCTGGTCGGTCCACCTCCTGCGGGGTCAAGAGAAGGACCCCACTGGGGGGGCGCACAGGCCATATGAAAGAGGTTAGCTCCAGCTAGAGAAACGTGACTTTCTTTTTCTCACTGTCTGCCTCTTAATGGAACAGAGAGGGATGAAAAGGTGACTATGTTCTTCTAGGGAGGGAACATGTTGCTTTGCCCTGGAAGAGGTAAACTTTTTGAAATTAAATTGACTCTTCAGGCAAAACACTAAAAAAGATCAAAGAGCCACTGTTTTTACATGATTAGCTTTGTCTTTGACAAACCAATCCCCCCACTTCCATTTAAAAGGTAGTACATTTTTCATTCTGCTCAGTGAAGCATTATTGGGTCAAGCATCCAATCATATGTAGAAGAAATATATATGCAGTATTTAAACATTTTCTGTATAGGATTGGAAAATGTTGCTATTTTAAAGGGGGCACCTTGAGCTATTACCTTACAACACTGTGTTTCCTTCCACCAACAGCTTTGTCAGCACAGGTCAAAGGGATGACACCACAACTGGTGGAAGAAACCACAGCAATGATAACACCAAGAGTACTTCAAGACAGCAAAAATGTTTGATACAGCATGTCTTTAAAGGTCATTATAAACAATGTAATACATATTTACCATATAACACTGGTGCATGTTCATTTATATGGTCAATGAACTCCTATAACTGACTCTCTGATTGTAAAATGTCTTAAAATATCTGGAAATAATGGTAATCATATAAAAGTAAGTTTACTAATGAAAATTGTCAACCTTTTTAATATATTTAAAAAGGCAAACTTTAGATCTTCCATGTACTTACATTAACCTCCTACATTACCATCGCTACAACTCCTCTAATCAAAATCAGGTGTTCTGTATGATCATTTATTAGAATGATTAGAACCTCTTAGGGAGTATAAAGGTATTGTATAATGTTTAAATGGTAAATGTCTAAAGCCAAGTGTTTTTCTTTTTAATTGCTGTTGGGATGTGTGGTATTTTAAAAGATTGCTAATTTCTCCAGGACTGGCCAGTCCAGCAAAATGAATATTTGATGTTTAATGAGGTCTTAAAGCAAGGTCTTTAGAAAGAACCCTGACTTTTTATTGTGGGATCAACCAAAAACCCCAAGGGAAAGCAATAATGTAGCCTGCATACGAGGTGGGAAAAACCTTTGCTGTCCATAAAGGACATTAGATAAAAACTGCAGTTTGCAATTGAACATATAAGCAAAGATCCGGTCTTTTGGAACAATGTGCTGTGGACTAATGAGAGTCATAGAATTATGTGGTAACAATAAATAATATTAGCAATAGTAACAAAAGACGTTTGAAACATAGGGTTAGTATAGTTATGGTTTGGGAGTGCTTTGGTGCTTCAGGGAATGGGCAGCTTGCAGTCGTCAAGTCGACTAAGCATTCTGCATCATGTCAAAGTATTCTTGATGAGAGTGTGAGTCTATCTCTCTGTGTGCTGAAATATATTCAGAAATGCATCTTTCAACATGATGATGGTCTAAAGCATACTAGGAAATTCACCAATTAATGGTCCAGAAAGAAGAAATCCAGAGCTAAAGGCAGCCCTAACTTGAATCCCAGAAATGGTGTTAGGTTTGGAATGGGCAGCTCATACAAGGGGATGCACAAACATTTTGCAACTGAAGGAATTGTGCATGGAAAAGTTTTATGGAATCAATGTCAAAGCCTGGAGGGGGTAATGCCTGCATGTAGTAATGCTTGCAAAGGGGAACAATACCAGTTTATGAGGCCAACTTACATACAGTACACCATTAAACCAATTTATATTTTTATTTTTGAAGAAATTATTGGAATTATTCAAATATTTTTAGTATGTTTAATCAAGTATTTCCCATTATTATCTGTGGGCCCCTTTTAAAGTGGAACTAAAGTCCCACTTTAAACGTTTGCGATTCCGTCTGGTGGTTATTGTAGAAAGGGACAGACAATGTCCCTTCTGCAATGACTGGTCCTACCTGCCCGGTCATCGCTTAGCTGTCAAATTTTGCATGAACTCCTGTGTGCCTTTGTAGGAGTTACTCCAACCTTGTGTGATGGAGAAGAAAGATGGTGGCACCTTCTGATGGAACGAGGATAGGTGAGTAACTGTGGGTTTATTTCAAATACAGTGTTTTGAAGTCAAAGTTTTACTTACTTTTTCACATGATTGTATAAAAGTTATATAGTCTGCCTAATTAGAAACAATTTGATTTGATTGCTTAGAAAGGCCCTGCCATTACATAGTTATGTTAAAGTTAATAGAGATTGCACATATATTGTATAATTAGACTGTAACGTGATTGAAGTCCATGGACTTGTGTCTTTTTTCAACCTGACCAACTATGTAACTATGTATGCAATGTGTTAGGCTTCATGGCCTCCTGTAGAATTTTTTAAATTGGCACCCAATCAAGGGAAAAAGTGACTCTCTCTCAAACTCTAAACTACTGTAACTGTGAAGCATTTTGGCAGGATTATAAAGTTATGTACTGTCACAAAGTATCATTTACTGACAAGTGTTACACTCATACTACCTGCTCTTGCTTGGAGGTCACTATGAAATTGTTTCCCCATGAGACTTTCCCTGAGCACACGGCTTTATGAAGACATAAGCAGGTGTGACAAATGGTAGCCACAGACTGTGACAGCCCTGGGAATTTAGACTAACAGTTGTTACTAACACCGCTGTTAAAATGATTGCCTTTCCCTATACTTCTTGTTCATCTCTTTCCATTTTAATAATTTAATATGGCACTTCCATGATACATGGGGTGTGCTTCATTAATGAAGGTCAGCTTTCGTCTCTGGTGACAGGCTCCATTCAGAGGAAGAGAGGAAAAAGTGATTGGTATTTTTGGAGGGGGGATCACCACATGGATTTCCGAGAGCATGTTAGGGACTCACGCATCTTGTTCACCTTTTGCTTCTTCATTATTAAAATGACATTGAAGAAACAGTCGTGTAATGTTTGGGGAAATGAGACAGATACTGCGTACAGCAATCACAATTCAAGGAAAAGCAGGATGATAAGGCTTTTTTTGTTTTGCTTTATATGTTTACCTTAAAGGCCATGTCCTCCTAAAAATGAGTTTTATACTTAGTATGGATGTAGCAGGAAAGAATTAGAGGGAGATCCCCTTATTGTAAATCCAGTATGGCCATTACTAATCAGAGAAACTTGCTTTGATCATGCCTTGCACCCTAATAGTTATATACTTTTTCCTATGTGTCTTTGGTCCAGTTGGGTGATGTACAGGTCCTGATCTTCTTTTTCCAAAGGTGAAGAGAATATCACAGTAATAATAATACTTGGTGCCACCCTTTGCAGAATTTTGCAAGTATTGCAGTGGATCCATGAGAATCTTGGCTAACTGAAAGTGGGTTGAAAAACATTGAGTATCATTTAAACCAGAAGAGAAATAGATCACCAGATCATTGATCTAGTGGGTCTGCAGGGGACAGCTTTGGATGGTGAATAAGAAAGTTGGAGTTTCTTTTTTTGACTAAGGTGGAGGTATATCCTTTGTATATGGTACACGTAAAGAACTTAGGGCATGTAATTTGAGATTTTGCAGCCCCAATAGGCAAAACTTACCAAGAGCAGAAATATTTTTTAGAGGAGAACATTAGGCCTAATTTATTAAAGCTCTCCAAGGCTGGAGAAATAGGCTATCAAATCAGACCAGCAAGTTTGCTAGATCACCCAGGTTCTTTCATAATAATCTATCTTTTCTAGTCTTGGAGAACTTAATTAAATCAGGCCTATTCTGTGTTATTTTATATTTTCATTTAGGAAGTTTATGGAAAGTATATGGATTGATGCCACTTGGGATACCCCTCATTATGAATGGAGGGAAAAGCCATAAATTGATTTCAAGCAAGGAGAATATTTTTTTTTCTCCCTGCATGATGTATCTATTGTTATTTAGGAACAATAACTTCCATACTGGTATTGTCTGAGCAAAATTGCTGTTGCGTCTTCTTCAGTGACAACTGCCAGTTAGCATAAAGCCATAAAGCTAATATTGATAGTCACCGGTTTTTATTAGCTAGGTTTTTATTGATTGCATAAGTACTGTATCGTGGCGATTAGGTAGCAGTGACCTGTCATACAGCCGAGATACTGCACCATAATTCATTACTGGCTGGAACTAGAACATCAGACACATAAGCCAAACAATGACTTTCTTTCTAATGATTAATTACCAGCAGCTGCATTATTTTCTCATACGTACACATGGTTTGCCTTGATTGTGTCTGCATGGTGCTTAACCTGCAAGCTGCCAGAGGCAAAACGTGAAAGTATATGCCACTAAAATTCTGCATTATAGCATGTAAATAAATAAATGGACAGAACACAGACTTTCCCTTTTCACCCTGAAGATGCCAGAGTTCAGGGTGCAACTCAACCAGAATAACTGAATTGTATTCAATGTTTTGTGTAGACTTATTCATAAGCATGTAATACTGCAGGTCTGAGATTCTCAAATTCACTCATCACAAGTTTTTATGCAGCTGTCCTACCTGTGGACAAAGAAAAAAAAAGGAAAATTAGAATTTTTCCATATGCATGACCTGTTTAAAAAAAGATTGCTAAGTGTCTGATTGTCATTCAGATTCTTGTATATTTGTCTAGTTTGGTCATTATTACAAAATGATGGAACTCCCAGGCAGGGATTTATGCTGAAGGAATCTCTTACTTGGTAGGTGTCAGAATGCTGATAGGGAAGTGGATCAATGCCAATAAATGCAGCGTAGTCTACCTTCAAATCTGTCCCAGTGCTCACCGGAGTCACAGTGAATCACAGTCAGCCAAGGGATAAGATGAGGCATTCTCTGCTGAAATGTCACTTTATTTTCCAGGGAGAAATAGATTCCAGAGTTAAAGTGAACCTTTCACAACCCTAGGCAAATCAAGCTAAACATATTATGAAACAATGTATAAGAAATGATAACCTTTAGTGAAAACTGTGTTTAGGAACAATCAATGAATCTAGAGCAGCCTTTCAGAACCTTATACCCCTGAAAAATCCTAAAATAATTTTTGGGCTTCAGGGAACACCTGGTATATTCATTTAATGGCAAATAAGCTATTTGGAGAGGTTAAAAGTGGAAAGACCCCCCTATACAATAGTAGTCAGAATACCACCAGGTCCCTAGTTTCATCCATTGGCTCTGCCAAATGGTGTTGGCCTCAGAATTATGCTGGCACCATCCTATGAGAGGTCAGTCAACAACAGCTTAGGGAAATGGAACCCTGGCTGAGAATATCTGAAGAATGGCATAACTCACGTTTGCCTAAACTTGGTTCAACTACCTCTTACTATTGGTAAGCAATCCATTCAACACATAAAAGGACCAAACTGGAAGTATGGAAGTATGGGACATGTGCAAGGCTGAGGCTAAGATCAGGTTTTATGGAATCATCAAGATCTACATATAAATTCAGAAGACTAATTACTCTGGATCTGTAGATCATTTTGACACAGGTCATTTTATCTTTAAATAACATCACCATATGTAGTATTGGGGTTTAATTACCTAGATTTTACATAGTTTTACCCACAGCTGTTTCACAAGTGGCAAAGGTCATGCAAAGATGTGATGGGTGAACTTGACCATGTTTGGCTTGCTTTGAACCCTTGCTGGATAATACTGGTACCACCCCTAATGACCAGTAGTCCACTCCTAAGTAATCGTGATAGTGGTGAGAAGCACCCCCATTGGCTGGTGGTTCTTAAGGGTGGTGGTTCTGGAACTGGTGGTTTCTTAAGAAGACGAACTCGTGGTTCTTAAGAGGAAGAACTGGTGGTTCTTAAGGGAATTCTATAATTATGATGAAATCCATGTGAACCCTAAATCTTTTATTGTCTGTGATTTTGCAGCTATGAATGTCCTGTCTCCCATCTTCTCTGGTTGGGTCACATTAGGATAAAGCTGTGTACACATGCTAAACAATAGTGACCCAAGATAAGCAGTTACAATTTTCTTGAGAAAAAAGTCTAACATTTTTACAGCAGTCCGCCAAAATCATTTAGAAATCTGCTATGATGGACCAACTGAGGATGACTGATGTAACGGGAGGACGTAGGGACGTGTACATAGCTTATCCCTGTCCTGGATATCAGAAATTGTAAAATGAGACAATAGTCTTGCTCCACAGTAACAAATTATTGAAGTTTGTCAATAAAAGTCTAATCCTGTGGGGAAACACAGCTCTTATGAAAGACACTTTAATATACGAGGAGCAGTAAAAGAAACAAAGTTGGGCCAAGCTGGAATCCCACCATGATGTTAAGCAATGTTCTCCATACTATGATGCACATTAAAAACAATGATTATAAATGGGATGTTAAAGTACAGACACACATACAGGAAATACTATTTGTCATTCATGGGACAGCTGAATGTAATTAGGAGCAATGGTGAAGGATTTATCTGGTCAGAGCTTTTTTTTGTATGACAGAAATCATTGACATTAACACCTGGACCGAGAGAGTGCAAAGCTGACAGCTGGAAGTATGCGGACATTGTGTGAAGAATGCTGCTAATTCCCATGTCATTGCATTGTGCAGATGGATAGAATCTAGATGTATGCTTCCTGTGCCTTTCTTTACAAGCAGGTGAGGTACATTTTGTTTTTATTGCAGTTCTTTGTTGCAAATGTTTCAAACATGCCTCTGGACTTCTCATGTTCTGCTTCTTTTTCCTGGGTAGACAACCTTGCCACCTGACCATGAATGACCCTTAACAAATTTACCTTAACAAGTTGCTGACAGGTAAAAACAAAAAGCGTTTAGGGATGCCTGTATGAACATGGACCAGCTTTCAGTGACCCTAATTTACCTAAATGTTTCTAATCAGCAGACCATATATTTTTCTCCCTTAGACCAGTTACCTTGTGCAACCCATCAAAATACACAGCATCAAATCTAATTCACCAAGGATCCCATTTTTATGATATAGTATTCAATCACAATCAATTACATTTCAGTAGAAACAACATACACTATGCTGAAACAACTTGAAACTTCTGCAGAGTCACAATCAGCTCTGTCCCAGAGCAACTATTATTATGTCTGCAAACACAATGCTGTACTGTACTGTACTAAATCAGTAACACAATCAGTCCTGGTATAACTCAACCAGTAATATGTCTGCAGGCACAATCTGTACTGTATGAAGGCATCATACAAGGTTATCATCAGCAATAGGTCTGCAGACAAAATCTGTACCATACCGACCGAACCAGCAAATGTCCACAGACACAATCAGTACCATACTGACCAAACCAGCAACATGTCCGCAGACACAATCTGTACCATACTGACCAAACCAGCAACATGTCCGCAGACACAATCTGTACCATGCTGACCAAATCAGCAACATCTCCACAGACACAATCACTACCATACGGAATACCCAGCAACATGTCCGCAGACACAATCTGTACCATACTGACCAAACCAGCAACATGTCTGCAGACACAATCTGTACCATACTGACCGAACCAGCAACATGTCCACGGACACAATCTGTACCATGCTGACTGAACCAGCAACATGTCTGCAGACACAATCTGTACCATACTGACC
>NC_092866.1:17914115-17917650 GCF_032062135.1 Pyxicephalus adspersus | reverse complement strand
ACTGACCAAACCAGCAACATGTCCGCAGACACAATCTGTACCACACTGACCAAACCAGCAACATGTCCGCAGACACAATCTGTACCATACTGACAGAACCAGCAACATGTCCGCATACACAATATGTGCCATACTGACCTAACCAGCAAACTGTCTGCAGGCACAATCTGTACTATACTGACCAAACCAGCAACATGTTTGCAGACACACTCAGTGCCACACTGCTTTAAAGCAAGCATGAACACTGAAAGATGTGAAGGTGGTCTAAAGTTTTCTAAAGGATAGGGGGAGCATCTTTAAACTATCCTGGACCTGTATTCTTTAGGAAAGATACCTAGAAAGGAGTGATTGGTAGCAACAAGTCCACTGATCATCATTTTAATGTAGGCATAATAATCCAATAGCTTTGCTGTTAAACAAGTTCATGTCACACTGTGCCAAGTGGCTTTGCAGAGAACACTATATGGTCCTATATGTAAGGGGAATATTTTGCAATTGCACTTAGCATGGCAAACTAAAAGACTGAATTAGTTGAAATTTCAGGAAAGCTAGACCGCTGTTTTCACTGTGAAATAAGTTTTGGAAAAGTCATCTAACCATCCCTAGCTGGGAGATAAAGTGACATATTAGACAAAAATGTATCACTCCTTATCCTTTTGGTTTTATGTAATTCTGTATGCGACCCGAATATGGCTGTTTAAATTCGGGTAGACCCGACCTGAAAAACAGGTGGTTTGCTGGCGGGAATTTGGTCCCACAGTGCCTAGGGACCTCCCTCATAATGCCTAGGGCCCTCCAATAGGAGCAGAGATCCTTTCCTCCATCTTTGTGGTTGCAGGCAGCCGAAGGCCAAGGCTTGCCTGCATTTACCACTCGTGACAGAGATCTGCTAGCAGACACAACCTCTCTGTGCTACTGGCAGTGTTAAAGTAAAATTAAATTGCTGCAGTTAGATAGTTGGACTGTTTCACTATTAGTCATATAGATAGTTGTATATTGTAGTGTATTGCTCCTGTCCTGTAGTGAGTCAGTGTGTTACATACAGGCAGTAAGAGCCAGGGTACCCAGGGTACGGCGTGCACACCATCACGCTTGTACCGAGACATTCAGACAGACGCAGTGACGGATATCACATTTGTATACTGTGCTGCATATTACAAGCGTCACCACTGAAGGAAAGTGCTGCATACAACACACACAGCGCACTTGCATTTTTTGTGTAAATTCCTCCCCAGCAAATAAAAATTCACTTACTGTAATAATTTACACTTTGTGAAGCATATTAGCTCAAATTTGTTTTGCAAGGTATGAAGCCACACAAACAATTTAACTAGTTAAATTTAACTATTTTATCTAGTGAAAGCTACAACAGGTAGTGTAGGTTTGCTATTTCGGTGCACAAGTCGGACGTTGCCACGCAGTCCCGAGGTTGAGATGCCTCGGCTCCCTCAGCCACATGGGTGCAACCATTGTAAGTGACCTACGGGAGAAGGAGAACATATGGCTAACTCCGCCAGGCAAGGTTGTGTGTGACAACAGGGCCAATCTGCTGACAGTCCTGCGTTTTGGGAAACTCACACTTGTACCTTGTCAGGCCCACGTCATGAACCTCATAGTATAATGCTTCCTTGCAAAGTACCCAGGCCTCCAGGTGCTGTTGCCGAAGGCCAGAAAGTTGTCAGTGCATTTCCGTCGGTCACAGCCAGTGCCAGATTGGTGGATTTACAGCAAAACTTCAATCTGCCGGTGCACTGGTTTATTTGTGATGTTGCCACTCATTGGAATTCCACCTTTTAAATGCTGCAGCAGCTTGCTAAACAACAGAAAGGGCTGGTGGATTACTTGACAGAGTCTGCTTGTTTGAGATGCTTACCTACATTACCCTACTTCAACCCTGCGGAGTGGCTGCAAATTGAGGACTTGTGCACTGTATTGGCACAGTATTTGGAAGAGGCGACCAGGATGATCAGCAGGAATCAGGCCTGTGTCAGTGACACCATCCCCATCATATGCCTGCTGGAACAGATGATGGTGGAGCTCGGACACGACACAGAGCGGACGCTGCATCAAGAGATGACGTTTCAAAAATCTCGGACATGCGTGCCTACTAGGCATTAGTGTTGGTTGAATATCCTAAAAATATTCGGATCAACAGCTATTTGATCGAATAGTGAGATATTGTTCAGGTGATCGAAAGCCGAATTCGAAGACCATTGAAGTCAATGGTGGGAGAATTCAGCTTATTTTTAGGGACTATTAAGGGCTGCAAGAGCAATCAGATTTCCTTGGGATCGCCTGCAGTCACAGCTGTGACCGCAAAGTCCCCACGGTCATGTGGGAACTTTTAGTCACATGACAGCCTTCATGCAGGAGTGCATAGCCAAAGATCCCGCATACAGCACATAAAAACAAACACTGACGACTATTGGATTACTACATTACTTTATCTACGTTACAAGCCTGAGATAGAACAACTCATTTTGCCCCAATACAGGGGACCTAAAATGAAGAACTACCAAGAAGTGCTTGTAAGGGGCTTGTGTTCAGCCTTTCCGTATGCCAGCAGCAGCAGGAAATTCCTATGGCAGTTCGACGAGCCATGGCAGCCAAACAACTAACTTAAGCAGCATGGGTGGCAGCACCAGAAGAGGTCATCTAGGCCAAACTATGCAGGCTTTTTTTCAGCCGAAGCAAGCTGCCAGTCATGCAGCAATTGCCAATGACACTCAGCAGCACTACTCAGTCATGGTGCAGGAATACCTGAGCTCTACATGGGACATCTGCAACCTGCAAAGCCAGGACCCACTGCGCTACTGTGTATCCAAACTTGAGCAGTGGCCGGAGCTGGCAGAACATGCCATTCAGATCCTTGACTGCCCAGCCGCAAGTGTGTTATCTAAAAGAGTGTTCAGTACAACTGGGGGTGTAGTGAGTGACAAGCACATTAGCCTCTCCACTGAAGATGTCGACCGACTCACTTTTATTAAAATTATTAAAGCTTGGATCGGCAATGACCCCCCTACTCCTGAAGCCTGTATATTGCTTGTATCAGAGCGGTTGAAACCTGGCAGCTAATTTTTGGACCAGAGGAACACCCTCTTGGTCCTCTCTGCCTCTACTCGGAGGCCTGTATAAAATCTGGCATGTTCCCTTGACGGCCCCATAAAATGGCCTTGCCAGCAACATAAAAAAGCCCTCCTGATTTTTTTTCTTGCCATGTACACAGTTGTGCAGAGCTGTGGGAGTCTTGACATGTCTTTTTAAATGTATTTGTAGGCTGAAGCAGCTCTACACAGGCCCGAAAAATAAGCAGAATTTCCCCTATTGACTTTAATGGTGTTCAAATTCGACGTACGATCACCCGAACAATATCGGCCTATTCGATCGAATAGCTGTCAAACTGAATAGTGGGAAATGCGACCAACACTAGTTCTTAATAGCCATAAAGTCAAAAGAGGGATGTTCTGTTCATGATAACATTATGTACCATCAATACATTGAATAAGCTTATTGGTGGATCTCAAAATTGAGATTT